>NC_060900.1:15488665-15788665 GCF_014805685.1 Silurus meridionalis
ACGCTGTGGGAGAAGAGCAGAGTCATTCTGACTTTAATCACACGTTGTGTGGTCCAGAACATTCTCAGTGCTTTACTCCAAGCCTGCATAATCAGAAACCCCCTCCAAACAGTCTCTCTCACACACTCACACTTACACACACACACACACACACACACACACACACACACACACACACACACACACACACACTCTTTCACATACAATTATTAGTTCTCTTACTTTTTCATTTTAGCCACTGTGTGTGTGTGTGTGTGTGTGTGTGTGTGTGTGTGTGTGTGTGTGGAGGTGGAGTTTTGGAACACTCTTATCCCGGGTAACAATCTGAATAGCTTCCTGAAGAAAAAACAAGAGCTTATCCTAACAAGACAATGAGCCAACTGCATTTCGGTGGTCCCAAGCTGACTGTTTAAATGGCTATCTCCTGTGTTAGATGGAAATGTTTCTGTGTGAGCGCGGTACAAGGAGTGGGAGGGAAATAAATCTTTCTCTCTCTCTTTTTTTTGCACTCCTGCTGAAAAAAAGCCACATAATAGTGGATTAGAACGGAAAAGCTTTTCATCAGGACTTCAGCTCATTAAGTTGTCATGGCAGGTTCAGTGATTGCAGGCTCTCTCTTGTGGAACTAGCAGCTAAAAGGGCTTAAACAAGGAAAGATAAAGTATCCCTCAGCAGCGCACCACATAAATAACACACCTTTCACGAAGGCCTTGTCTAAAGGAAGTTTGGAGAATTGACATTGGCTTTCGAATTACTGTAGGGTCAATTATCCTATAAAGCGTTATTTGCCAGAGCACATCATAACATTATATCATATCATAACACTAGTTAGGAATACTGCTGCTGTAGGGTGGATTAATAATATAACCTGAATTAACTCATATACATAGGTGTTTGAACCACACATTGCCTGGCTTCATACTTCAACAGAAAAAAAGGAAGTCCAGAAAAATGAGGCCAGAAGAAAGGACCAAAAGATAACTTTAAGGATCACTTCTATTCAATTTCCATTCAGTTTTATTTGTATAGTACTTTGAACATCAGACACTGTCACAAAGTAGCTCTACAGTAATCCGGATGTAGATTTAGAGCCCTAATGAGCAAAAAAAAAAAAGCACGAAAGAAAAGGAAAGGAAAAACTCCCCGAGATGACATGAGGAGGAAGACGTGCCAAATAAGCTTATGTAGGATTGCTAAGTTATGTGCCGGCATGTTTTGTGCCTGACGAGAGGAGCTCTCGACCCTTCCCTCCCTTTTTTGGCAAACCTTTGCGGATGCTTCATGCTCATTATGTAGCTGATCAGATTAAACAGTTACATTGGGCAGAAACATAGGCTTTGCTGTGTGTGAGCAGGTTTTTGTTATGCAGGATTATTAGAAATGGCAAACGATTTTTGTAAATAAAAAATACAAACGCTAGATGTCTATTTATTTATGAAGGCAAAGCAAATTGTTTTCTATTTTTAAAACCGGACGTACCGAGTCAGAGGAATGTATTTAAGGACAAAACCCCCAAAGTGCTCTTTGACTTCAAGGGTGGATACTTTTCTGCTCATAATTCAGCAGATTATGAAGATACTGTATATAACAAGCTGTTTCTTCTCACCATATAGCGCTGTGTGAGGGACTGTTTTCTCCTGCTGTTACCAGACCACTGCTTAGGCCATAACAATCCAGGAGATCAGCCTGAACATGGGAAAAAAAAAGATCTTTCAAGCTGAGTTCAAATGAACTCCACTTGAACCTGTGAAAGCGTGACTGATGGAAGGCAAAATGCTCAAGCCTCTTGTTTTTCTTCTTTCTGGAATAAATAATTAAATAAGGCAATGCTGTTGCTAAATATGCACTCACACTGGCTGTGTAATCCCCCCCCCCACACACACACACCCTCTTTGCTCTCCGAACTGCATTTCTGACCATCTACATAAAAGTAAGAACTTCTCATGGGAATGCAGTCCTGATGCACACGTCTTAAAAACTGCATATTTGCATGGACCGAACTGAATGATGGCAACGTGAGAGCTGTCAAAGACTGAAAGATTCAAGCATTTCACTAAAAAAACAAGTATAACTGTTCTGCAGTCGACACAAAAACCCCGAGCTTTGACAGCAGAACATTGATAATGCACAGATACTGAAAAAACTCAGACAGCATGCATTTACACATTAACAAGAATTTATTGTTAATGTAAGAGCGTGACCATGGAAAGGCATGTCAAAACACGGGAAAGACACGAGAAGTAAAAACAACATGGAAAAAGTACAGGGAAACTTTTTTTTTTTTAAAGTAAAGTTTTTAAGTAAAGTACGCTAAACGGGTCGACGTTGTAATTTTACAAAATGTTGTCTGACAAGCAGTTAGATGAAAGATATATTTTTGATATTCCTCTTATTTATTAACCCCTTTACCATGATGCATTTACGCTTTTTGAACTCAAGCTTTACACAGTGTGTTTCTGTACACTGCAGGACCGTACAGGCGAGTGTTTGAAGAGAACAGGGGCCAGCGTGGCTTTGACCTCCATCAGTAACATCACTGCTTTCTTTATGGCTGCACTCATTCCCATTCCAGCACTCCGGGCGTTCTCTCTACAGGTATGTCCAATTGGCTTGTGTGATTTTTTTGTGTGTGTGTGTGTGTGTGTGTGTGTGTGTGTGTGAAAAGGATTCCTGGGTATTTTGAAGTCAGTTACACAGGAGGTTTCCTATCACTATTAAACCTATTAGTGTTTCCTGTGTCCGCTTGCCTGCGTTTGTGAGGCCTTCTACTTCATTGGCACCAGCTTTCTCCAGGTGACTTTTATTGATTTCATTCATCAAATGGAGCGTGTGACAGGTCGAGGGCTGGCAAAGCCCATAACACCCACCCCCCCACCAGGTTCGATTAGTGGTACGGCCCCTGTGCGTCCACATTGTAGCCTGAGTACACATAACTCAATCCTGAGGTGGAAGGAGGGTTGGGGTGGGGGTTGGGCGGTGCTCTGTGGTCTCTGTGTGGGAGGTTGTTAGAGGCTCAGGTCTGGCAGGGTTATTGTGTGTGTGCATGTGATTTTAAACAGCTGGAGTTGATTTGTGTTGTGGAAGTGGTGCAGGATCTGGGCCGAGCAGCTTTTAACTGAAGGGGAATAGGTGAAGCAGACCACACTACATAACAGCTGGAAAATATGCAGCTCAAATCAAATATGCAGCAGAGTTTTCACATAGCCGGCGTGTATCTGACTGACCTTTTGTTAACTCAGGTATTTCTAGTACAGCTGCATGAGTTAACCTTTTTCTTTTCAGGCCAAAGGGAATCCTTAAAAAGCAGGTCAGGAGAAAAGAAGACTCCATACGCTATATGGAAAAAATATTGGGACACTTTTTAGATGTGGCTTCTCTTTCACTTAGGGTGGAAGATCTTGAGTGGCCTGCTATAGAGCTTTAAAAATACCCTTGTGTCAAAGGATCTCTACAAACACACTCCAAAATTTATTGGAATATCTTTCCAGAAGTGTGGAGTTTATTATAAGAGCGAATAGGGACCAAATATAAAATGGGATGTTAAAAAATAGACATAGGAATCTTATTGTCAGGTGTCCACAATCTTTTGTCAATATAATGTATCCAAGTGTGGAGCATTTATGAGCTGTTGTTGTTTGAAGCACCACATCATGAGGAATCGCTCATAATAGATGAGCTAATTAAGTAAATAAATCTGGAATGATCGACTGTATAGCGTAGCAAGCTAATTTGTCTGTTGTATGCTGATATAGTCATATACATCGTGTCAGTGTATATATATATATATATATATATATATATATATATATATATATGTGTGTGTGTGTGTGTGTGTGTGTGTGTGTGTGTGTGTGTGTGTGTATCACTCTAAATCACTGATAGCTTTCATTCAGTTACGACACCTTCTGTGGGCTATATATTAAAAAAAAAATGTCACATGGAAGCACCTACCTGCCAGAGAGTGCTCCTTTAAATAGTGATATCCTATTATAGTGCATTGTCAGTCATTATAATGCACCGGATAGCTGCGGTTAAATAACACACACAGACTGTATCTGGTATTAGCATCTGCCGATGGATGGATCGCACACCGTCTGTCAAACGCCGCACTGTTTACACTGTTTGCACTACAGTCCAGCTGGCAGCTATTCAGCAGCACACAAAACATACACACACTGGTCTCAGGCCAGACAGCCTCCAAAAGATTTAAAGATCTCTCTCTCTCTCTCTCTCTCTCTCTCTCTCTCTCTCTCTCTCTCTTTCTACCCTTCATTTCACCTGCATACTGGAGAGAAACCAAGAAACAAATACATATCTAAGAACGCACTGTTTTTTTGTACTTTTCCCAGCACTCCTCACATGCCAGCGTGTGTGTTCTCATTGCTCAGATGAACCCAGAGTCAAAACAGTGGATTCTGCATCCTTCCTGTATTACATTTCTTTCGGTCTTCCAAGGCATAACGCGATAGCTTTCTGTATTTCTCGCCTGGCATTTTTTTTGTGCTTATCTGTTTCCCGCCGTGCAGATGCGCAAGATAAAATCTGGATTTTTTTTTTTCCTTCGCACTCTTTCCAGTCTGAATTAATGCATTGTGTTGATGTAGATTAATGTATGATAAGGAAGTGTACAGTAGGATCCAGAAGCCTGAGGCCAATTAGTAAAAATGTGGCTAGTTTGTGCTCCTTTCTAATTTTACACAAAGATTTGAATGAATGAATGAATGAATGAATGAATGAATGAAAGGTGAGAGAAGGTGGTGGCTCAGTGGTTAAGGCGTAGGCCCTTGGATCGGAAGGTCACAAGCTCAAATTCCAGCACCACTATCCTGCCACTGCAGAGCTCTTGAGCAAGGTCCTTATGTAAATACATGTATGTAAAATGTAAATGAGAATACAGATAAAAGTCTAAAATCCAGCTGCTTTCATCTCTGCTGATTTATTTAAAGGCATCTACCTACCAACCTACCTATCTGTCTGTCTATCTATGTATCTATCTATCTATCTATCTATCTATCTATCTATCTATCTATCTATCTATCTATCTATCTATTAGTGGATTAGTAAAATGTATTTTGTGGAATAAATATTGGTAGTTATCTGGTTAGTATGTTAGGATGTGTGTGTGTGTGTGTGTGTGTGTGTGTGTGTGTGTATGCAAGTGAGTGTGTGAGAGAAATTAGATTTAGGCAAAAGTCTACAGATACTGCAGTCAAAGTTTGCAGCTGTGTGTGTGTGTGTGTGTGTGTGTGTGTGTGTGTGTGTGTGTGTGTGTGTGTGTGTGTGTAGAAGTCTTCACAGACTCTCTTCTGTAGCTCAATTCCCCTGCAGACACACACGCCCTCTTTATTTTCCGTCTCTTTGCTGGATGCCTTCAGCAGTCATTTGTGCACTCACTTTTTCATCACAGAACACACACATCACTCATGCACAGCACTCACACACATATCATTTCAGCTCCTTAAAAACACGCAAACACAAGAAGACATCGTTTGTATGTGTGTGTGTGTGTGTGTGTGTGTGTGTGTGTGTGTGTGTGTGTGTGTGTGTGTGTGTGGAAGTACAGGCCTCTCTCAGCACCTCCAGGCTGTACTGAGCTGCTGCACTCTCTGTGTGGTCTGGCAGCTGAACACAGAGCCAGCCTACACCCAAAGAACGAAAAACACAAAAACCCACACAAGCTGACCAGACCAGACATGCCCTCTCTCTCTCTCTCTCTCTCTCTCTCTCTCTCTCTCTCTCTCTCTCTCTCTTTATCTCTCTCTTTCCTGCTTTTTCTTTCCTTCTGTCTTTTGTGTCACTTGAGGTTCTTCACCAGCTTTACCACTTTGCGTGCACAGAATGCAACTTTCCTCTTCTAGTATTCCTTCTTTCTCTCCCTCTGTCTTTCTCTCAAAACATTTCTCTCCAATATAAACAAAATGCTCGAAATATATATATATATATATATATATATATGTATGTATATATACATACAGTACAGACCAAAAGTTTGGACACACCTTCTCATTCAAAGAGTTTTCTTTATTTTCATGACTATGAAAATTGTAGATTCACACTGAAGGCATCAAAACTATGAATTAACACATGTGGAATTATATATGGAATTATATACATAACAAAAAAGTGTGAAACAACTGAAAAATGTCATATTCTAGGTTCTTCAAAGTAGCCACCTTTTGCTTTGATTACTGCTTTGCACACTCTTGGCATTCTCTTGATGAGCTTCAAGAGGTAGTCACCTGAAATGGTCTTCCAACAGTCTTGAAGCAGTTCCCTGAGAGATGCTTGGCACTTGTTGGCCCTTTTGCCTTCACTCTGCGGTCCAGCTCACCCTTAAACCATCTCGATTGGGTTCAGGTCCGGTGACTGTGGAGGCCAGGTCATCTGGCGCAGCACCCCATCACTCTCCTTCTTGGTCAAATAGCCCTTGATGCCTTCAGTGTGACTCTACAATTTTCATAGTCATGAAAATAAAGAAAACTTTTTGAATGAGAAGGTGTGTCCAAACTTTTGGTCTGTACTGTATATATATATACAGTGGAACCTCGGGTTACGAGTTTAATTGGTTCCATCACTTTACTCTTAACCTGAAAAGCTCGTATCCCGATACAAAATTTCCCATAAGAATGAATAGAAACTTCGGTAATTCGTTCTGGACACCCAAAAGGTGTTTCTTAAAAAAAAAATAATGCCAATATTCACTAATATTATTTACTTTTAACATGTTATATTGAAATCGTATCATATAAAAACATATAAACATATAAAAAATAAATCTTTAAATGGTACCTTACCTTTAAGAAGTCTTGCTGCGTGCATGATGGAGACGACGTCCGTAGAAGCGGGAGGAGGGAGAGTTATTGTTTGGAAGGAGAATTTCCATCAGGCTACTTTGTTGGCGGCATGGTGATAGGAATACGTACAGTATTTAAAGTTCAGTAATTCCACACTGTTAGAGCGACGAGCGGATGTGTATGTGCTGCACGAGAGCGCAGCGAGAGCACGTGGCGATATGTAAAAAACTAACCTGCCTGCGATTTTTCCGTGCGCACCGCTCGTATCCAAAAATATTTCTCGTAACTAGAGGCAACATTTTTTATGAACTGCGATTTGTAACCTGAATTATACGTATGCCGGGCAATCGTAACCCGAGGTTCCACTGTATGTATATATATATATATATATATATATATATATATATATATATATATATATATATATATATGCATGCACGTGTTTTTGAAGGGGTTTTTTACACAACAGCGTTGCCGCGATTTGTTTGATGAAGGCATGCTATAAAAATACATACAGTACATATCTGTCAGGAATCCACCTGCCATGCCCCCTTCGGCGCCCCCTTCAGCGTGTCAGGTGCTTTCTCGGCCGCTTTCTCTGAAGCTCCCGGGTTCAATCGTACATATGGTGCTCGTTTAGCATCATCACCAGCTCCTATTTAAACTTCCACACTCTCACTGTCCGTTATTGTTGGTATATGTTGGTTCACGGCGGTCGTTTTTATCGCGCATGTGTATCTCGGTACGTGTCTTCCCACCGGCACTCTCTCAACGGCTGCGCTTTTCTTCCCAAAGCGCATCACGGATTAAAAAAAGTCGACATAACCGATAAAAAATGCTTAGACAAAGCGAGAATTTGGCGGTTCCACTTCAAAAACGTCAACTTAATAGGGTTGTCGAGTTAACCGAGGGCGAGATAACCGGGTTCCACTGTATATATATATATATATATATATATACTCTATACTCTATATAACTCTGAAAACAAACTCTCTTGATGTTTGAAGCCGAAACCTAATTTGTTTAGTCTGTGCAGTTCGGTTTGGGCATCACCAGGCAGTATATGTTCTATTATTTGTGTGTTTGAGCTGATTTAACATGTTGTACTGTGTGTGTGTTTGTGTGTGTGTGTGTGTTTGTCACAGGCTGCAGTTGTGGTGGTGTTTAACTTCGCCATGGTGCTGCTCATCTTTCCCGCTATACTCAGCATGGACTTGTATCGCAGAGAAGATCGCCGCTTTGACATCTTCTGCTGTTTCATCAGGTAACACACACACACACACACACACACACACACACACACACACACACACACAGAGGCACATGTTTATGGTGGTAAAATGTCACTTCTATGAAATCGCTCCATAAATCTCTCAGTCTCATGAGGCAGTTGTTCTGTTAGACAGCTACAGAAAAACACACAAGCACCCACAGCTACACACAGTCAGGTTTAATAGCTTCTTTTGTGCGTAGTGTATTGTTTGTGAGCTTGTATACTTGTGTAAATATGTTTGAGGTGCTTGTGTGTATGTGTTTGGGGGGTATGGTATGAGTTACTGCTTCACGCTATGGCGTGGTGTTGTAATCCTCTGTGTGAGTTTGTAGTTATCAATCTCCAGGGGCCCGACCCTCATGTAATAGCTGCTCGAAGCATTTTCTTCATGCTGCTTTCATTTCTCAGTACACAGTGCTGGAAAGAGAGAAAGATAAACCCACGATTGCGTTTTGGCTTTTTTTTTTTTTGCCTGCGCTCGAAACTCCTCCACCGTGCTCCCGAGCTCATTCAGGAAATTGAACCTGAAGCCTCGAGTTTTCCTTGAAACGCTTGCCTCCTAATCGGTAGCCATAGCTTGTTACTGTCGGTTGCCATCACTTTTCACATACTGCTCACAATAGCAAATTCTTTCAGCGCAAATGTGTATAAATGAAAGCCGGATGTGGTGGAAACTCACACACACAAACCTCATCATTTGTATCAGAGTTTAAAATGTTAGATTTAATGTCAAATTTGGTGCTCAGACTGACTTGCAAAACACATCTGTGCTACATGTGAGAGGAAAACCGTATTTTTGCCTGCTATCTTAAAAAAATAAAATAAATAAATAAATACCCACAAACACACACACACACACACATACACACACACAGACTATCATGTATCCAAGACACATAATACAGCATTGTGTGTTTGTACATTTTATCGCTTTCAAATCCTAGAGGTTTGACCAGCCGATAAGCCAATGAGACACGTTCAGAAGCACGACATTCCTTGGCACTGATTGTGATTTACCTTGTCTCGCCTCGCTCTCTTTCAGCCCGTGCTCTAACCGTGTAATCCAGCTGGAGCCCCAGGTGCTGGGCGATGTAGGCCACTGCACACCTCCTCCCTCCTACAGCAGCCACGGCTTCTCTCAGCACACACACATCACCATGCAGTCGACGGTGCAGCTGCGCACCGAGTACGACCCGCGCACGCAAGCCTACTACACCACCGCCGAGCCGCACTCCCGTATCTCCGTGCAGCCCCTCCATCCCAACCACAACAACAACAACAACAACAACAACAACACCAGCTCCACACGAGACCTCCTGAACCAGTCCGGCGAGGTGGCATCAGGGCACACGGAGCCATCCTGTTCACGCTGGACCTTCGCGTCGTTTGCAGAAAAACACTACGCGCCCTTTCTGCTGCAGCCCACCACAAAGGTAAAGAGGACACGAAGACACCCTGTTAGATCTTAGCGATTCCCATCCAGAAAAGTTCAGTTAAAGCAAAATTCATTAGTTCGATCGACCAGAACATTGAGAGATCAACATCCGAAACAGCCACTGTTGGGCCCAGTGTAATAATCGCCGACCTCAACTTCCGTCCAAGTTGTGATATCTGAGAAGCGAATTTTCCCTCTGTGATTTCTCTGAGCACAGGGTTTGAGGCGTGTTCTTCGGGACCCCCCACTTTTTTTTCTCTCTTTCTTTCTTACGTAAACCATTCCACGATTCTGCTCCTTTTTTTAACCCGCTCTAAATAAATATATATGGAAAACACTCAAAATATACAAACAGAACAAGAATGTGCACTCTCTGGGTATTTGGACTTGATTGTGAACTTCCCTCGGTCGAGTCCAGAGACCCTTGGCAGTCACTGAGCCTGGACGTATTAAGTGAGAATTTCTTGCCAGGTCGGACTTAATCTACTGCAGAGAAGGATAGAAGGACAGAGGTGAATGGAAACCAGCTGAAGAATTTAGCACTTGTGCAACCGCTTTGCTCTAAATAAAAACCTTTTACAAAAACCACAGACACCTTCTGTGTCAGAGGGGCAGTCATAAAGACTGGAGCTCTGTTTCAAGCCAAAATGTGACTCATCACTGTGTGTGTGTGTTTGTCTGTGTGTGGTCCCAGGTGGTGGTGATTGTGCTCTTCCTGGCACTGCTGTGTGTCAGTCTGTACGGCACCACACGGGTAAGGGATGGCCTCGAGCTGACAGACATTGTACCGCGCGAGACGGCCGAGTACGACTTCCTGGGTGCGCAGTTCCACTACTTCTCCTTCTACAACATGTACGTGGTGACACAACGTGCAGACTACGCCCAGGCCCAGCCTCTGCTCTACGAGCTCCACCAGCGCTTCGGCACGGTCGGATACGTGCTCCGTGACGAACGGGGACACCTGCCTCTCATGTGGCTCCACTACTTCCGTGACTGGCTGCAAGGTAACGGCACAGAACGCGTGTCCACCGCGAATATTGCATACCGTAACTCAACTCGACTGTTGAGCATTAAGGTGTGGTTTGTGTGTAAAATCTCAGTTCGGTTGCCATTGCTTTACTTGCTGTTTGTAGACATGTGTTTCGCTGAAGTCATCGCAATTAGTTGCATCTTTCTTGGACACCATTCTCAGTCAGCATCAGTCAGCGTCGAGATCACTCACCGTCTAAACTGGTCGGGCTGCTCATTAATAACTGACAGTTCAGAATCCAGATGCGCTCTCATTTTGTGTGGGTGTGTGTGTGTCTCTTTAAAGAATCCCTCTATCAGTCTGCCATGATTAGCTCATCTGTTTTTCACAAATATAAATCCCTCTCCGAAGCCTCTAAGCCATAACACATTTAATGACTTACCAAGGCAGATTAACATTCCAGAGAGGGAGAGTGAAAAAGAGGGGGCTTTTCATTAACGGGAAATTTGAAATTACAGTACCAGGAGAAGAAAGCCAGGTATTGAATAGAGGAAGGTGACTTAAATAAAAGTACATTTTTAGAGAGATTGAGGGCATGTCTCTACAGCTGCTGCGATGCGTAGAAATGCTCCACAGCACGCACGCTGGAAGTCCGGGTAATCCTGGGTGGGATGTATTCTATGTAAAAACCCCATTCAGGTCTTTCTTTCTCACTGTCTCTCCATCTTTCTCAGCCTTGTTTGGGAGTGTTAACCCCCTTTGTTTGCTAAAAGCCTAAATTGCATCCCAATTTATTTGTAATTTTTTTTGCTGACACGCAGGGAGTCGCTGGGTCTAGTTTTGCTACCAAGATTGAATCCCTTCTTTATGGTCCTACTGTGGAGCGTTTTTTAATTTATTTTTTTAATTTGTGCCCATGTTTCCATTGGCTGCATAGTAAGAGAGTGTATGTAAGAGTGTGTGTAAGTGCAGAGTAAAGGCAGTCAGAGACAGTGTTAATAACCTTGTTGGACAATTCAAGCAAGCGTAAGAGAAGCAAAAAATATGTTAGTGGTGGGATGAGTATGTGTATATGTGTAAGCTGTTCAAATAATTCTATGTTTGATGCAAGTGAGATTCAGAGACATTGAACACAAAAGTGTTTTTATTGATATTTTACATAAAATAATAACAATTTAAATAAAACTAATTTCCCCGTTGCACAATTGCACCTTCCCGCACCATTATTATACATAATAACATGCACATTCTTGATCTATTGTATACTGTATGATCATTATTGTGTGTATATATATACTGTATCTCACAAAAGTGAGTACACCCCTCACATTTCAGGAACCATTTTCTCAAGGGATAATACTATAGAAATTAAACTTGAATATATTTTACAGTAGTCAATGTGCAGCTTGTACAGCAGTATAGATTCACTGTCCTCTAATAATAACTCAACATGCAGCCATTATTGTCTAATTAGCTGGCAACAAAGTGAGTACACCGTAAGTAAAAATGTCAAAACTATCCAAAGTGTCAGTATTTTGTGTGAGCACTATTGTTATGTAGCACTGCCTTAATCCTCCTGGGCATGGAATTCACCAGAGCTGCACAGATTGTTGCTGGGATTCTCTTCCATTCCTCCATAATGACATCACGGAGCTGCGGGATGTTAGACACATGCCGCTTCTCCATCTTCCGCTTGAAGATTCCCCACAGGTGCTCAATAGAGTTCAGGTCTGGAGACGTACTTGGCCACTCCATCAGCTTCACCTTCAGCTTCCTCAGCTTTTCAGTTGTCATCTTGGTGGTGTGTTTGCAGTCATTATTATGTTGGAAAACTGCCATTCAGCGCAGTTTCTAATGTCATCATGTTCTGCTTTAGAATGTCACAGTACATGTTGGAATCAATGTTTTCCTAAACAAACTGCCACCCCCCCAGTACCATCAGCACTCATGCAGCCCCAGACCTTGATGCTACCTCCACCATGCCAAACAGCTGTTATCACTTAGGGTGTACTCACTTTTGTATTTTGACTAAGTTAAGTTTGACTACAGCCTTTAGTCTACTAACCGATTCTTCTCTAGTGCAAGATGCTGCATAAGATCCCTAATCCAGTGACTAAAAGTAAAAGATTTGTCCTTCTACTTATGCAATATAAGACCCCTAGCTATTAGTTAGCTTTAAGGGAAAAAGTAAATTATATTTTTTGTATAATTGTTCTGCAGTTAAGATAAATACTGCAAGAATTGGAGAAGGATTAATAGATAGAAATTAGAAATTACCAATCTTAGGGCATTACCAAAATATGCATGCATAATTAACTATCCCAACTCCACACCTATTACAACAAGGAGTAATATTTACTGAAGATTTAGCTCATTTTGCTTTTGTCCAATGTGAACTACATTAAATTGGATAATTGCATGCCGTAGACCACTTGAAGTTGAATGAATCTTGTTTCAAATATCTTGCCATGTTTCTTCTGAAAAAAGCAAATCATGTTCAGCAAGTTTAATTATTAATTGCCACAAATTGAATATTATTATATTAGCGTATTTTCTCAAATGAATTGACTAATAATTATGTTCGGTAACAATGTGGATTCATGGTTTGTTTGTGTAGGGGTTGTCAAGTTCTCGCAGCCAGGGATCTTTTCAGATCTTATGCATGTATTCTAGGCATTAGTGTGTTTGTTTCCAGAATATTCCACTCATTTTTTTTTAGATGCAGATTGGAAATATATGGAAAAATTTTAATATAATTTATATTTATTTTAAGATTCTTGAAAATAATATTTTTTTAATACTGAGCCAAAAAAAAAAAAGTCATGTGTTTTTTAATAAACTGTTGCAATCCATGACCTATAAGGACACTAACATCACTGTGATCATGCACCCAAACCAACCAATGATGTGGCAATGGATTATTAAAATAGAATAACAATGTAAGAAAATGCAAGTAAAGTTCATGATACAATGCAAGATTGTGTATTATGGTTCCCAAAACACATTTAATCTGTATAATCTGTGTTTTTCGGTAGTCAGGTACCTTGATCAACATCCGTGTGTGTGTTTGTTTGTGCAGGTCTCCAGGATGCCTTCGATAAGGACTACGAGGCAGGCAAGATCACCCAGAAGGACTACGAAAACGGCTCGGACGACGGCGTACTGGCGTACAAGCTCCTGGTGCAGACGGGATCCCGAGAGAAGCCGATCAACCTCAACCTGGTGAGCGTCCCAAACACTTTCTTTTTCCCAAAAATACAAAACAATTTCAAAACACGCGACAATCACGATAGGCTCCAGGTTGCTCCAAACATACTGAACCGAATCCTTCAGTTCCTTCGCCCTTGAGTCGTGAAAGAGGCTTCAACAACATGAAAGCGGTGCTCCCTGCTGAGCGTCAGAGACAAATTGCTCCTATATATCTACATTTATGGTGCAGCACATTGCTCTGCATGGAGGGAAACATAAGACCGTGACGCCACCCTGAGCAGCTTTCAATCGCGGCTCGTTATGCAATTATCGGGCTTCAAAATGTAGAATTAACGTGGATAAATGTATGTCCTGGCATATCTGTAAATAGGCTGTTTGGTGTTCTAGCTGCTTGGGTAGCGTTTAACGTGTCCTTCCTCCACAACGCTTTCTAATGGAACCTATGATCTCGAGTTCTCCAAGCACAGCTTGTGATGCATGAAGAGCTTTTAAATGTTAGTAGGACTAGTGGCTTATGAATGTATATTTTCTCTCACTCTCTGTGTCCTTTCTCTTTTTTTCTGCCTCCATTTCTCTTCTTGTCTCCCCATCCCTCCACACATTCTCTCTCTCTCTCTCTCTCTCTTTTCTCTCTCTCCCTCTTTTACACTGATTGCTTTACCAAACACAGGAATTTAAAGCTCTCGATGGGGCTGCAACCCACCTCTGAAAAAGCAATTAGCCTTTCATTGAAACCGTTGTATCCCTTTGGCATGGTTCAGGCCCAAACTCAAGCTTGCAAAAGCTCCTGCATCATCTGACTGTTCACAAAAACGCACGCACGCACACACACACACACACACACACACACACACACACACACACACACACACACATTAAAAATGACAGGTTAACATATTTGCAATGCTTCCAGTTACTGCTCAGTAAGAAATAGCAGACAAGAGGGAAGTGTAAATAAGAGAGGTCCAGTGAGGCCGATATGCACGCTGTCTTGTCTGCATGTTTACTCCTCCACGAAAGCTGGAACGCTGGAACAATCCCCCTCTCAGTTTAAGTGTGGTCGTTGTACTGAGCAGTGGCCAGTGCAGTCGGGGATGGAGGAACGGTGGTGGTGGGGGGACGCGAAGGCAGCCTGCCCGTGTTGGTGTGCGGCCCTGTGATGTCATTTCCTGTGCCTGTGAGTGAAGAAGGGTGGCAGCAGGCCAGAGGGCCGCCGGCCTCGCACTGTGGGCTTCCCGTGACAGCTTGAAGACATACAGTTGTTGCGTATCCTGCTGCTTAATTCGATCCAGATCTTCGGAATCCAAGTTCACTTTTTTTCCCCCTCCCCATTCCACCCATCTTTCTTCTCTTTTTCTCTCAGAACTACTGCCATGTCTTCTTTGAATGGACATGGAGCTTTTGCTGTCTTTTGGTTAGTGTGTATGTATGTGAGAGATATTTTTTAAGAATATATATTTTTCAATTAAATGGAATTGTAAGTAATTAAACAATTAAGAGGACATTATGTAGATATATTTTTCTATTTTAGTCATTTTTTTTCGTCACCATACTATATGTGATGGAAACTTTTATATGATTTCTATATAGCAGTATTTTTTAATCCACAGCTTATGTAATAATGATTTTTTTTTTAGGGGACATTTGAAACACTATGTTTCTAAAAATTTCAATTCATTATGGCTTTCGGAACTTCCATCGGGTAGGAGTCTGCTGTGGCGCCGGGCATCCTGGGTATCCATAGGGGTCAGGAGAAGCAAGTGTTAGCAACATTTGTACAGATGTTGTGTTATTTTTATAGCTCTCCTCCATTTGCTGGGTGGCATTTCCTTCTGTGTTAACAGCGAGGTTAACTGCACACAGGCGCACTCAGGGACTCTGGCCAATTTTTTTATTGTTACGCTAACTCAAGCAATTTCTCTCCTTCTCCCTCTCTTTACCCCCACCCACTGTATATACACACACACACACGCATATTTTCCCACAAGCAGACACACACAGAGCCTCCACCACCTCCAGACTGAGAGACTGTGGATTTATTGTCCAGAAAAGTGCATATGGCACAGAGCAACATATCGTAATGGTTTTACCTTCTCAGCAGGTAACTCACTAAGCCCCCCTGCAAGGAGTGTGTAAGGGAAGGAGGGAAGGAAAGATAAGTGCTGTTCTGGTTGACTTTTCTCAGCCTGGATAAGATTGAGGTGCAAAAAAAAACAAACATACTAGCTGACTTAATGCTGTATAATTCACCTCATTCTTAAGCTAGTACAGCTCCAATTGTTTCGCAATCTTAATTACTGCCCTTACTGGGGATATGGGCCTGTAAATACATATAATATATATACATATAAACAATTATGTATATATATTCTTTTTTTAATTTACTTTATTTGTACTATGTAAAAAATGTTTTTAAATGTGTTTACAGTGCCTATTTATGTCTGCGTAGTCACTCTTTTCGACTTACGACCGGTTTTTCGGTCCTCTACGTCGAAGGTTGGGGTCTACCTGTATATGGTATTTTCTTAGAAAGAAATGTACTTTAGGCTTCTGTCAGAATTTGTGTAAGATTTAACTAATAAACAGATAAACCAATAAAGTTTTTATATCTCTCTTTATATATATTAGGCTGTCAAAATTAATGTGCTACTGAAGCGTTAATGCAAATTCATTTTAATGGCAGTAATTTGACTAATTTTACATTTCAGTTTGACCATTTTTATTTAAATCAATAAATATAAAACAGGCGAGATTAAACCCTTTAACTCCACACACATTTATTCACGACGTCCTTTCTTTACTCAGAGATAAAAAAAAAAAAAACATCATAAACTTAATAGAATTTTTTTCTTTTTAAATCACTAAACATTTGTTTTACTGATTCGCCACAACTCAAATCAAGCACCAAAGTCCGCCATGATGCACACATCCGCCAATTTAAATCATTCCTGAGGAAACATAGCAAAGGCTCCGTTTGGTGTCTGGATGATTTACGTAATTTAAAACACCATAATTACATTAAAACAATTACGAGAATATTTTGTCCTTATGCTCTATGTTGAATATGGTTTTACCAATAATTGCTTAAAGCATCCATATTTGTACATGCCTATGTTGATTAGAGTAATAAAAACTTGAAAAGTATTCATTTAAGAAGATAAAAATGGGCAATTAAGTTGTGATTAATCACGAGTTAACTCATGACAATCGTACCATTAATCGCGATTCATTTATATAGAAATGAAATAAATTCATTTATATATGGTATCCATTTATTTATTCAGATTCAGTGTGTATGAATGTAAAACCAGTCCATCTCAGAGCACCATGCACACACTCATTTACAATGAAGGGGCAATTTTAAATTCCCAGTGCACCAACCGACATGCTTGCTGGAGCTATGAAGTGTCCAGGCTTCCCGCTAAAATATCTCTTCTCTGTTTTGCTACCGGCAGTGTGGGATAGTATTTCCTTTTTTTTTGTTCTGTTATAATGTGGACATTATGTTTTTCCTTTTTCAGCTCACCAGACACCGGCTGGTGGATGCAGATGGGATTATTAACCCCAAAGCTTTCTACATCTACCTGACTGCATGGGTCAGTAATGATCCAGTGGCCTATGCAGCTTCTCAGGCCAACATCCGGCCTCATCCTCCGGAGTGGATCCACGACCGCACCGACTCAATTTCCATCAGCAGGCTCACGAGTCAGTAATACTCAGTAATACAATAATACTGATTTATGACAAAAGCATGGCCAGTATAAAAAAAAATTACGTTTTATTATTAAATGTCAAATACAGAAGAATTACAAAAGAATACAGAAGGATTATATTAAGCTACAATTTTAATATAATATTATCTTAGAAGATTGGTTTTTGTATTGGGAGCTGAAATGAGCTTTTCGAAGGGACAAGCTGCAGGTTGCTGCTTTTCCATAGCAGAGCCTCTGCAGCACAGCTATCTGATGTCCAACTTCTGTCTTAATGGAAATTTATAGTGCTGATTACACTAAGCCACAGTCATATTTTACAGAGTGGTCCATACAAAACACATGCACGCATACTCCCTTTACACACAGGACATCACTTTATCCTCGTGTGACAGTAGTCAGCGGTGGGAACGTAACTAAAGCTCTGAGCTTTGGTGACAATTGGCATGTTGGGTGCAAATTTCAAGATGTCTCGTGGACTACAAATTGAAGATTGAAAAAGAATGTTAAAAAAAATAATAATAATAAAATAAAAACTAAATACATTAGATATATATAGTAATCCCTTGTTTTCTGTGGTTTGAATCTCCGGTTTATCGCGGAATTGCATTCGTTAAAATAATGAAATGTATTAATAAAAATATAATTATTTATTTAATAAAATGAAGTAAAATGTTTATACAGTACAGTACTGTATACATGAAATAGAATTTTGGGGTGGCACGTAACCACCGCGATAAACGGGGGATTACTGTATAGGTATTCCCGACTTAAGATATGCGTTCCGATGACTGCATTGTACCTTTGTAACATTGTAAACAACACAAGTCAAGACATAGCCTAGCCTACCCAGGAGTCTTAGAGAATGCTAATCAGTTTGGGGTTGAATACTGTAATTGGTTAATAATTTTACAAATTACACTACATCATTTAGCAAAACAGGTACGAAAAACCACGTATGTATGTGGCAGTGGTCACGTGGCTAGGCGTCAGTGTGCGAGTGGAGGGCAGAACTGGACACGCTCTTTTCAGTGTCCAGCAATACCAAAGAAAAGGAGAGAGACAAGAGTTTGAAACTGGCTTTGAAACACCAAAAACACAGAAAAGAATTTCACAGTCGGCCGCTCACAAAGCGTGGAGATGCGTACATCCTGGAAGCGTCCCAACGGAGCATACGGAAATTTAAATGTCACGCAAAAATGTAAATATTGAAAATATAAAAATCTTATCGATATCGTTATCGTAAGATTGAGAAAACGTAAGTGGAATCACAGTAACTGGGGAAATACCTGTATACTGAATACCTGTATACCTGTGTACTCATATTGTATATATATATGAATGCCACACACCTGCTGTGTATGTTTGAGTGGTTAACAAGGCTCTGTGTGAGAGCATGTTTGTTCTGGAAAGTAGTGGCAAGATTCTATTTTTGACAGCATAATTACAACAGTTCACTGTCAGGGCTGACACTCAGCTTCATGCTGAGGTCTGATAGCTGGTAATTTGGCCCCTTCTCTCCTCAAGGCTTGGGAGGAAATCTTTGTGTCATTCTGAAGCATATCTGTTTGTGCTTAATTTTATACATTCATAATCGGATGATGAGTAGAAGAAGCCAGACGGAGGGTAGAGTTGGCCTGGTAGTTACAACATGTTTAATTGAACTGTATATACATACGTTATCTTATTGTGTAGGAAAACAGCAGTACCCCTGTTTCATTAGTGCTTGATTATAATTTAAAGATACTGCTAATCAAAAATTTACTTTAATAATTGAATTTGTGATCATTTTGTTTTTATAGTTCCTGCGGCAGAACCTATTGAATACGCACAGTTTCCCTTCTACCTCAACGGGCTGCGCGAGACGCCCCAGTTTGTGGAGGCCATCGAGAGCGTTCGCGCCATCTGCAACAACTACAGTCGCCTGGGTGTACCCAGCTACCCAAACGGATACCCATTCCTGTTCTGGGAGCAGTATGTCGGCCTGCGCCACTGGCTGCTGCTCTTCATTAGCGTGGTGCTTGCTTGCACCTTTCTCGTGTGTGCTGTCTTCTTGCTTAACCCCTGGACCGCTGGCATTATTGTAAGTAGTCTTTTATCTGCCTTTATCCCAATTTTTTTTTCCTTTGCATCTGTGAAAATGACATTATATAAATATAGAATTAAATATTTGTGTGTCTTTTCATGTTCGAACATATGAAATTATGTTCATTGCATTTGCAAAGAAATTTTATTTTTTATTTTTATTAAGATTTTAGCACAAGTAGGCAAACAATAGTGCTTAGACGTCATCTATGTTATCAGTGCAACCTTTCATGGAACTTCCATTTAATATAAAATGTAAAAGGTGAAGTTACAATATGTTTGTGTTAGTTGTGTTTTTTTTTTTTTTTTTTTTTTGGGGGGGGTCGTTTGGGAAAAAGTTCCAAGGAGTCCCATTTTTATAGAATGTGTGTTTTTGTGGCTCCAGTCTTTGTGTTTATCTTTTACTGTCAGATCGAGTTTGTTTAGTCTATGTGGAGCACTTTGGAGCTTTTCTTTAAAATAAAACGTGGAGAAACAGCAAGGTTACCACAGCAACTGCAACACTCTGTGTATGAAAACGGCCCTTTGCTAGCGTTTCCTTGATGTGTTGGCTCTGTTTTTGTATACAATGAGTTTATTAGGAGGTATACATTTCTTTCGCACTCCTTCCTTTCCTGTTGTGTGTTTTGTGCACAGGAGATTGTGTTTTAGTCACTGTGCCTCTCTAGAATAGCCACTTCATCCACCAAGCTTTACAAAGACAGATGAAAAAAGAATGTTACCACGCTGCTTTTCACTTTTACTATCCCGGTTTTGTCCTGGGCCACCAGCAGCCCCCTTTATCCACCCCCACATACAGCCATTGCTTCCGCCTCACTTGTTCTTTCCTCTACCCCCAAAGCACTGTCTTTTCTTTTCCCCTTAACCCCTACCCCTCTATCCCTCTTCAAAGGCAGCAGGGCCTCTAAGTAACTCGAGACTCATCAACTGATGATGGCATTTACTTTCCTCTTTCTAAGTCCAAATTAAGCACCCTCGCGGAAATTTGTACATGGCAAGCCGGGCCGCTTTTATTTTTTTAGGGGTCGAGGTGCACTCAAACATTCCAAAACCCTCATCTCATTCTTTGCCGTGTTCACACTCTTAAAACTACTAGGTGATTTAGAAAAACAAGGCACCATTTTAAAAGTAGCTACAAATTGTTACTGTTTAGTATTGTGACTTTTAAATTAAATCTTTCTGCCCTGAATGAAGTTTTGATACATTTCGATCTCCAGGTGTTGGTGTTGTCTCTGATGACAGTGGAGCTGTTCGGCATGATGGGGCTGATTGGCATCAAGCTTAGCGCCGTACCCGTGGTCATCCTCATTGCTTCTGTGGGCATTGGTGTGGAATTTACCGTCCACGTGGCGCTGGTGAGTCCGATCTCATTCTGATTCACACACAAATCCATTCAGTGCCTCTCAACTGTAATTGGTGCACTTCTTAAAAATGAGCTAAATATTTTTTTATGATTCTATACATATGTACATTCGTTTGTTCAAACACAAATTGGAAATATTTTTCTCTAAAAACAGACTATACGGACCATGAGATTTGTTTGTGCTTTTTGAACATTCCATTTCACACTTGTTCCCATATATTGCTCCAATAATAACCTCAATATAATCCACAAGATTCTGGAAAAGTCTGTTCAGATTTTTGTTAGTTCAGTCCTACAAACCTATTAAGTGATAGCAAAAAGGATTTTTTTATTATTTAAAAAAGGTGTCTCAATGTGTCTACATTTCTGAGATGTACACTGTACAGACAAAAGTATTCGGCTGCCCGACTTTTCCAACCTTATGTGCTTCTTTCGCCAAACTTTTACCACAAAGTTGGAGGTGCACAATTGTATAAGATGTTTTCGAATGATGTAGCATTACCCGACCTGTGCACAAAGTGAGCTTTATGAAGATATGGTTTATATGGACTGGAAAATCTTACTATATACTATACTATAGAGCTCTGACCTCAACACTATTGAACACCTCTGGGGGGAACTGGCCTCAGACCTTCTCAGCCTACATCAGTACCTGACTTTACTAAAACCCCTGTGACTGAATGAGCACAAATCTCCACAAGCACACTGCAAAATCTAGTGGAGCAGCTTCCTAGAAAAGTGAAGGTTATTTTTACAGCAAATATTAACTGAATGTGTAACAGTATATTTAAAAAATCCCATAAAAATCTTATGCTCATGTGTCCACAAACATTTGTCAATATCGTGCATAAGAGTTCGAAGTGTTTTAAAGGTGTGGACCAAGATGTGTCCAAGTTTCTCCTCGTTAGATATACAGAAGCTCAACCCTGTTATATTCTTCTATATGTTGAAGCTTGTATCAGTAAACTTCGCTCATTTTTAAAAGAGCGCTGTAAATGCAGGTCTGGTTGTGCTCTAAATTCCATGTGCCCCACACAGGCCTTCCTTACTGCCATAGGAGACAGGAATAAGCGGGCGGTTCTGGCCCTGGAGCACATGTTCGCCCCTGTATTGGACGGAGCCTTCTCAACCCTGCTTGGAGTGCTCATGCTGGCAGGATCCGAGTTTGACTTCATAGTCAAGTAAGCACACACATACACGCTGATTCAGAATCAAGTATCAACCAGTTCAAGTATGGACCCTTATGTTTTGTTCAGTTAAGTCGATGTCAAAATGACGAACGATTCTGCATCAGCCAGTGAACATAACGCAAGGATTCTTCACTCTATTGTTTTTATAATTTATTGGATTATTACAAGTAGGCTTGTGTGATGTAAATATTTCCTGCTCATCACTCGTCCAGACCATAAAAAGACAAGCATTTCGGGACTGGTGCAAAAGAGAAAACTGTCCGAATATTATTAATAATAGCATTATCTTTAAAAATATTTGACATTTCATTGTAGACTTATTTAAATTGGATGAAAACCAAACATGTTTCCAATTTCAGAGTATGTTTGTCATATTTTCGAGGGATAACTTACACCTGTACTCCGATGTGAAACTGCAGAGCGCATACAGAATATATGTAAAAGCCAGTAATGTAAATTAATGAATTGTTACACCGCACAAGCCTAATTATAACTTTTTTTAATTCTTTGAAAACAGTTGAAATTATGCTGCTAAGTTTAAACCACTTGCTTTCCGACGCAAGGAGGCATATCGCTTTTCAGGACATTGTTAATGATTCCTAAATGATATGTAAATCTCCCAGCTCTCTGCATGAGCATGCTTATTTTCGTCTTGTGTGTTTTGCTGCATTGTTTCTTTTGGGCCTTTTTCCCTATAGAAACATTTGTCATCATTTTGACCATTTTCACAACCCAGACAAACAAACATTATTATTGATTCCATGTGGTTAAAAACATACATTTTTAGAAACGCACGCTATGGACTGCCGGAACACAAGCGAATGCCATTTTTGGCTTTGAGACATGCACGAGCTACAATCCAGCAGCGATTCCAAATGTATTCGAGGTGGGAATTATGCCAGTCTTAGATTGAAACTGTTTCTATTTTCGAAGGAATAAATGAAGTTCCTGAAAATAAATGATTCAATTCAATTGAACTGTTCACTGCTGCCCATCAAAACAACCCCCCACACACATAACTGCATCTCAACAGACCACAGTAAAGCCAAAGTAACTCACAAGCCTCCATTGAAACATCAGCACTGTTTTTTTCACCAAACAACCTCCTCTTCCCACACACACACATACATAGGCTCCTGACAATAATGAAAAAAAACCCCCCAAAAAAACAAAGTAAACAGTGGGTTCTGTATTTGTCTAGCCTTGCAGAAATAAATGTTTCCCTGACTTTCCCCTGTCAGGGCTTTGAATGTTTTGAGTCCAAACAGTTGAGACGTGAAGCTCAGCAAGGTATGCGCTCAGTCATTTTCACTGGGGAGGCACGGCCCTCGGCTGCCGTTCGAAACTCACATTTCAGTTGCACTTTGGCACATGATACGTTTAAATGGACCGTGCAGTTCATCACAGAAACGCTCTTTGTTGTTTGTCTCCATCTCTGGCAATATCGCTCATCTGTGGAAAAATCGCACTCCTCAAACAGTGCGCTCAATCAAGAATCTACTGACTGAGTAAAATCCTCCATAATTCAGACCTTTGGAGCTAAATGTTTGGACAAGGCAGTCATTTTGAATTTCATAGTGGTGGGTGCAGTAAACCAGTATGCCAACACAGGTGCACACGTCTGAGCTCCTGTTCCAAATGTTTCTCTAAGCCCTGTGTCAGTCCACTGAATCCACTGTATGGGTGTAAGAGCAAGCAAACTTGCACAACTCGTATTTGCATTTACACAGTTCCAGAGTGGCAGCTTACTGGATTTGAACTCGCTACCTTCCGATCCAAAGTTTAATGTCTTAACCATTGAGCAACCACTTACAATAGGAACTGAACACTAGAATACTAGAGCACCAGTATGTAGTGACATTTTGATATATTTAGCAAATAATGTTTTGACATAAGGATGATTGTTGCTGCTCAAGTTATATATATAAAAAATCGCACTTTTGAATTGATTCATGGATATTGTAAAGCATATTAAGGTGGCTTAATCCTTTAAACTAGGGGTGTAACGGTACACAAAATTCACTGTTCGGTACGTACCTCGGTTTTTAAGTCACGGTTCAGATCAATTTCGGTACAGTCAGGGGAAAGAAAAGCAAAATATACAACTGCCTCTTCATTTTAACATAATTTATTATTTAAAAAAAATTAATTAAATTAATGCAATACACTTTTTTATGATGTAAATTAAATTGAGTAATCGATTAAATTGGCACAAATTAAATTGATTAAATTAAATAAATGGGGAAAAAAATTATACAAATTTGTTAGCCCCCATTTGGGTAATATTTATGATATAGTATAAATATTATAATAATAAATCTATAAATATTACAATAATAATATAAATATTTATTTATTCATTCAATTTATTTATTCATAAATGAATTTATTCCTTTCATCCTTCATTCATTCATTCATTCATTCATTCACTCCCTTGATATGTGGAAATGCCAGAAATGGCAAAAATTCTTGAAGCTGCACATAAAACGCAAAAGAATCCATATCGTAAAAAATGTTGGCGATGACAGGAACAAAATCTGAGTTTTCACGTATGCGTGGTACAAATGTGGTTGGATTATGTAGCCATGAGGCGGAGGCTAAACAAACTTGCTGTCCACCACTTAATATCTTCCCTGAGGGAATTTAGATTTTACCTGTTAAACGTTACGCAGGTAAAACAAGGATTGCATTCGGTACACATTTGCACTGTACCGTAAGTCCTATACCGAAATCAGTCAGTACAAATACGTGTACCGTTACACCCCTACCGTTAAATGTTTGGTAGCTCTGTTATAGCACTTCAACGCATCTGAATTTCCTTCTCCGGTTTATTTGGTTTGTGTACTTGACCAAAAAAGCCATCTCATACACATGCACAGTGTGAAACTACAGGGCTGGAGATTGATTTCTCCTTGTGTGACTGCAGCTGGACATTGTTCAGGTGTGAAAGCCTGGTGGAGGAAGTGCAGTTTAGTCTGAGGCCCAGCTGTGCTGCATATCAACTGGCAGGAGATTACACACACACACACACACACACACACACACACACACACAATTGTAGAAAACTTACTTTCAGTGATGGCTCTGGCTTGGTGTCACCCATTTCTCAGTGGTTTGCTTTGGAGACTGAACAAATGCTTACCTTTACATGTCCATTGTGTGGGGAGAGGAAGAGAAGGAGGAGACTATATGGTCTAAATTCCTTCTTCTAATTCTTTTAAAAAGCCTCTTATGAGCATTTCTTTAATTAGGTGAAAGATGGAAGCTGAAATCTGAGCTGCTGTAGTTTGCACAGATGTATTGCTGGCCTAGAGAGAAGTAAAGCTATGTATAATGAAGAGAGAGAGAGAGAAGGAATATGGCAGGGGGGATTTGTCAAGGCGGTTTGGGGAGGGTCTTACCTGATACTCCAAAGATTTAATTAGACCAAGGGATTGTGAAAGGCAGGAATATTTCTTCAGCAGCTTAAAGAGAGAGAGACAGCGACAGAGCGAGGAGAGAGACAGAGAGAGTGACTGTGAGCTTGAGGCCAAGTAAGAGGGGCCCGTAGATTTTCGTCCTCTCTTCCTCCTAGACTAAATTGTTTAAATTCTATACCCTTCATTTCATTTGTTTGCTTCTGCTTTCTTTCTTTCTTTTTACTCCTCTTTTTTTTAAGAGCGAGGTAAAGAGGCCCCTGTCCCTTTGTGATTCATCTTTTTCCCAAGTCCTCTACTCCACATTCCTTCCCACTTTGCTTTAGCCTATGTTTGCTTGTACTCTGCTTACCCCTTCTAAAAAAGAAAAGAAAACTCTCCCTCTTTTCATCCCCCTCTTTTCCATGCCTTTGAATTAACCAACTAATTATGTCTCCAGCTTTTCTGTCCTGCTCTCTTAAAAGACTAGCCCTCTTTGGAGACTTTCAGAAGGTAAAACTAGTTTTTGAGCTTAATGATTATTTCCTGTTTATGAGTATGTGGTGAAGGGTGTGTGGGGGTTCCTTGGTGTGTGTTCTGTAACATAATACATATGTTTTTTACAAATTATTTACGGTCATACATGTATAAGAGGTTTACTGTAGAGTTTCCTCCATGTTAAACACTTGTCTGTGTGTTTCTGTAGGTATTTCTTTGCTGTATTGGCCATCCTGACCGTGTTGGGGGTCCTGAATGGCCTGGTGCTGCTCCCGGTCTTATTGTCCTACTTCGGCCCTTATCCTGAGGTAAGAGGATTTCTCAGGTCAATCCATCCATCCTGTGTGGCACCAGCATATACTCTGCATACACCTATGCAGAGACATGCTCCACACACCGAGCTCCTTTCTGACCTGAACCCACTTCAGCCTTTTCCTATCTATAGCAGTGATCAAGACGTTTGATTGAGGAGGAAAAAATAATACTTATAGTTATAATGGTCTCAGTCAACTTGGTGATTTGGTGATGTTTCACAACATGCTAGTGCAAGGGGGGATTCCGGACCCCAAGATGCGTCCAGCGGGACCGCAAAGCCTTTTCACACAATGAAATAAATATATGCCAAACGCTATTTTTTAATATAATCTCATTTATATCAGGCAGATCAAGACACGATGCTCAGTGTTGCTATGATCAGACATGCAGTGAAGCGAGCACAGAGCGATGCGCAAACAGATGAAACTTTCACTGAGTGAAAAACAATGGCATTCTCAACAAAAAAAGAGTTTTTCAAGAAGAATGGATGGAAAAATGCGCATTTATTCTTCCTGCATCAAAAGGGTATGAGGCCTGTACGTGTCTCATTTGCTCGGAGTTGCGGTTGTCAAAAGTAGAAACATTAAACACCATTAGAAAACTAAACATAGACACCTTGAAGAAACTCAGCAGTCAACAACGAGCATATTAGTGTTCACTGAGAATACAGTGGATTTTAGGAAAACATAATAAGCCCTTTACAGATTTTATTTGGACTTAAAGGAACTGTACAAATGAACAGATAAAGCGTTTCTTGCACTTTTTCATTTTTCCAACATTGGCACTTTGCCTGTTTGTGTTTCTGAATGATAATGCTGATGATATTTTTACCAATGCAACATGAAGCATAGAAGCGAGCAACGTTAAACATTAGATACATTTAGTTATGTAGAGACAATAAGTGTGACGTTGTGATATGAGATTTCTGTTTTGTTTTTTAACCAGTGAGGCATGCGTTCATTACTTATGATCTGTAATCTCAGTTCAGCAGAAACAAAATCACTTTAGCTTTTTCTTTTATTTATTCATTTATAATGTGTCCAATAAAAATGTCCACACTCATTTCTTTAGTCTGGCAAAAAACAGCAATTCAGGTTTTTTTAGGTATATAATTGTCCGGACGTCAGCTGGCGAGGAGGATTCATTTACTGAACCTTAAGCAATTTTAGTTGAAGACCCCTGTGCTAGTGGATATCTGTCTGTACACACAGTCGGTTATGTGCGGTGTTGTTACTAGTCACACAACACTGAGAGAAGTAAAAGATGCTTAATGTTTTTTCTTGTTGTTGTTGTTTGTGTGTGTTAAGGTGTCTCCGGTGGACGGACGTAGCCGATTGCCAACTCCAACTCCAACTCCAGAACGTTATCCTCCAGTGGTACACTTCACCATGCAGCCCAACCACACCACCACTTCAACAACTGGAACTGGCTCAGACTCGTCAGACTCAGAATACAGCTCCAACTCCACGGCCTCGGGCGTCAGCCAGGAGCTCAAGCACAACAACCTCCAGGCCAGTAGGGGGAGAGGCCCTAGATCCGAATGTGATAACATGCAGATTAACATCGGGCCCGAAATAAATGTTAATCATACAGAGCAAAGCAGTTCATCTTCTCACCCAGTAAGAGAAAGGACATTCTTTTTAAAGTGCAATATAATATTCTTTAGGCCTCATGTCTTGTATTTAACAGCATTAAAATGTGCAATTAAAATAGCTTTTGTATACCATATTTAATGTTTGTAAAAATTGTTTGCAGGCTGGGAGAAATGATTCCAAGCATCAGAATCAGCAGCAGCCACCACATTATCGCTCCACTCACCCTCCTCACACTCAGAATGCAGGACCTCCGCTTTCTCGTCGACACATTGGCCGGGAACCCAAGCGGGATGTTGGGCCCAGACAGGCTCCTCCCCCTCAGAGGCGGCGCACGGACGCATTTGAAAGTGCCGGCCCATATGGGCCCAGAGAACATTCGGCGGCCCGCCAGCCTCACTCCCATAACACTTACTCTCACTCCATGCACCCCGGCTCAGGCCCTGCCTTCTGCCAGCCCATCACTACTGTGACTGCATCAGCCTCGGTTACAGTGGCTGTGCATCCAGGCGTCCCTGGCCAGAGCGCCCCCTACCCCTGCTACCCTTCCAGTGACAGCTACCGCACTTCAGAGGGAGCTTACGCTCATGACTCGCACTTCCCTGACCCGCATGTCCCCTTCACAGAGCAGCGCTATAGTGCAGACTCCACAGTGGAGGGCCTCGAGCTGCAGGATTTAGAGGTCACTTCTCACACTGAGCACCACACGAGTGCCTCCAGCTGAGGTGAGCTTATGTAGTACTGTAATATTTCTGCACAGCTATCCCAGTAAAGGGAGATTTTAATGACAATAAACCACGACAATGATACCAAACTATATTATTTATATTATTTCTCTGAAATAAATTACAGTGACAAAAAAATTTGCAGGATTTTCTTATCTTTATTTAGCAAATTAAAGCATTTATTTAAACTTGGTCTTCAAATTTATACTACAAACATTGCTGCATACTCTTCCAATTATAAAAACCCATTGTCTGTCTACGGCATCTACAGCATACAGTGATGGACAGTAACGAAGTAAATGTATTTATGAGCAGATAAAAACTTAACCGGTCAATCGCATAGCAAGCCACCAATCAGGGAAGAGCGCACGCTGTTTTAAACTTGTTATGATTGGCGCTTAGTGGTATCTACCGCCATCATACATTTCAGCATCAGTTCAACAGCAAGCAGAACATTTAGAGAGGAATAAATGATGGAAGAATCTCCTGACTCGAACTTGATACAACACCTGTGGCTTTATTTGCACGATTCTTTTTTTTTAAGTAGCTGAAAAGAAGCTTAATAGATTGGTGTCCTGAGAGTAACAGAGTTTTTTCACATAAACTATAGGAATAGGAACATTATAGCCATAATACATCATAATACTTTGGATACATTTGAATGCAAATACTTGTGTAGTTTTACTCAAGTGAAAGTTTAAAGGGAGCACTTTAACTGGAGTCATATTTTACCTACTGTGTCTCTACTTTCACTCAAATACATGGTTTATGTACTTAATCTGCCATGGATATATGGTTGGTATTTATAAGATAATGCTGGTTGTATGCCTGAGACAGTGTTGATTATGAATAACTATTGCATTTACACACAGCACCCCAAAACATCCTTTATTTCCCTAAACAAATAACCAAAAAAAGTCTTAAATACTCTAAAGTTAGACTTTTTTTTTTAGACTGCATACAAATAGTCTCCAGGCAAAAGCTGGACATGACCTGACTTATGGACACTGTTATTACATATTTGATATTTGCCATGATATTTGAGTACTAAAGCTGCAAATGCGTCTGAACTCTGACAATCCCGTACAAAGTGCCGCACAACCAGATGGCAGTATAATAAATGTCATTTATATATTTCCTCTCTAAACTTGTCACTGTAAAAATAAAAAAAGAGGGAAAAAAAGACATGGAGTTCCTATTTCCAGCATTAACACTGCTTTGCTCTTTCTCTTGCAGTGGCTAAAATGTTGAAGCACAACTGGCCAAAGATGGACATGCGCTTTTTGAAGTGAAGGAGACACGGTGCTGCAGAGCGAGGGCACTTGGCGGTGCTTCACTCTGTTACTGTATAGCTCTAATATACACCTACCTTAGATAAATCTATAAATATTTAAAAAATGTGTACACATGTAAATACAGGTGAAAGTAGCTATAATTGGACCTGGCTCAGTGTCATCAGACTGGGCAGCGTGTGGATGGGTGTGTGTGTGTGTGTGTGTGTGTGTGTGTGGGTGGTTACTGTCCCTCCATTCATGTGTGTATCTGTGACACGAGGAAGCTTTGACACACTTTTCAGCATCCACATGTTGCTGCTTGAGATGATGTTGTAATGTACCTGTATAATTCTATGCAATTTTATTTTATTATAAGAGTGAGCCAGTATGTACGTGTATATGTGTGTGTGTGTGTATATATATATATATACATACATACATATACATATATATTATGTATGAGAGTATGTGTGTGTGTGTGTGTGTGTGTGTGTGTGTGTGTGCACCCTAAACAAGCATGTTGATCCATTTCAGGGCCTACAAACTGCATCCTTTCAGCCGGCGTATTCAAAAACAAATAACCAAGTCCTCATTTGGATTTTTTTTTCACGTCTCAGAAAGTACCCGTGCATTTCTACAGGGATTTTTTGTAAACGATAATAATATATTAGTTAATATATTAACTGTAATAACTGTGTAGTCTTTATTTTATGGACATATTATCAGACCTCATAACACGGAAATCAGGTCCTTGAATGCATCACTGTGTGGGAACTGCGACCCGACACCGTGTGTTTGTGTGGGCGTGCACGTGCACGATTGTGTGTTTTGTGTGTATTGAAGTAGAATGTAATGTTTTATACAAATAACTCGCTTATCACAAACCTGTGGTAGATGGTATAAAAACGAAAAACAGGAAAAAAAACGAAACATTCGCTGTTAATCGGTAAGGCACGCCATGCGTGAGAATTTCGAAATGAAGAACGCGTAACGAGCATTTGCATGCGGCTCTGCTGTGCTCCACACGGGGAACGTTCCTCTGTCCTTCCGACTCGCTTTCAGCCGGTTGACTGTAAAAAAAATTACAGTAAATAACAATAATAAAATGGCCATTTAGTGCGAAGCCTTGCTTGCGCTCGAGGCTCAGAACTGAAATACTTACTGTTGAAACAATAATAAAGTTGCTTAACAGTACAGGTGCAGTTGTCTACTGACTTGCAGTGGTACTGTACACTCTGTAGCATTCTCTCCTCTCTTTTTTTTACAATAGAATGGCATTATATTTTGTTTAGTTTTTTATATTCAAGCTAATACAGCTCACACTAATACAGCTAAACCTCACATGGTGGAACCAGCTGTAGCTTCTCCGACAGCACAGTGACGTTCGCTCACATTATAACATTTTTGATAAGCTATGTCGATGAGCAGCATGCGGGGTTTGACCACTAAATGGCCGAACTTGACAAGCTTTTTCTGTGTTTTTTTTTTTTTTTTTTTTGTGGTCCATCGTCCACCGTCTCTGGCCCCAGTTTAGCACGAGCGGCCTCTCTCCTCTGACCTCAGCTCATGAAACTCTACAACACGATGCCATGACACTAATTGGAAGTTCCTCCTCGACCGCCAAATGGCGCATACAAGCGCTTCTAGGGTCAAAGGTCACGGAGCCAATTCACTCTGGGTCTGGTGTGTGTTATGGGTATACTATGTGTGTGTGTGTGTGTTTGCGCGCGTGTATGGTTTTTCCTTCGGCCAAAACACCCCTCCCCTCCCTTGTACGACTTCCTGTTAGACACGTACGTCAGTCTCCACTTTCTTTGTTCTTCCCGTTCTGGCCTTCCGTCTAGCGCTTGTGTGTGCTGCGTGTTTTGTGTTCTCCTGAAATGTCACATTGGCAGAAACCGGAGAGAATCATTGGCTGGCAACTATTGTTATTCAGTTTTTGTATTGTATTTTTTTTTTTCTTTTTTTTTTTTGCAATATTTATATTTTTGTATTATAAGATATTGTGTTTAATAATGGTCGTAATGCCAGTTGTTAACAATGCAGGGATTTTTATGTCTGTCTAAAAACACTATTATAATTTTGTGTGTCAGTGCGTGTATGTGTGTGCTCTTTTATTAAAGGATTTTGATGTGTATAAAGTGCTTACTAATGTTAAATAGGTAAAAGAGTATATAACATTTTCAGTACAGATTCTTCACAGCTCTTAGAGGATTTTAAAAGGAAAATGATTTTTTGTTTTGTTTTGTTTTTTGTTTTGTTTTTTTACTACAAACTGCCATTTTTTTTTTCCTCGGCCGGTGTGGATGTATGTTGTTTTCAGTTACAAAGATAAATGTATGCCATATAATTTATTTATATGAAAATTTATTTTTGTAGTGTACATAGTAGTTGTCAAGCTATTTGACAGAAGTATATTTTTAAAGAGTTTATATGTAATGCTACCATTGTGTTTCTTTTTTTTATTTTTTATTTTTATTTTGTGAGAACATAACAGAGACATTGAGTCAGTAAGGTGCACACTTTCATTGCTAACTTGTTCTCAGACAGCTAAAGTGCCCTTTTACAGTGTTACCATAGAACAGAGTGAGTGAACTCTGATCAAACTGTGCTCGGGTTTTGTGAAAAGCTAGCCATGAAAGTAGAATTTAAAAAAGATGTACTAGCTCTCTAAATAATAATGTTCAAACACTGATAGAATTCTAACAAATAAAAATATTATAACTTATTTGTCTCTTTCTTTTGTTTTAAATGAATAAAACATGTTGTACTGTTGTTACTTGGCATGGAGTCTGTCATGTGACCAACAGCGTTCATATCAGTTATAAAAAGATACTGCATTTATTTTTTCATGCAAAGCAACTGTATATGAGGTTAAGAAATCACCCACTGTCTATATATACATATAAAGTGCAACCTCGACCTCTTACGAGTAACAAACAATCGCGAGGTCCTTCTCTTCTGTAGTCCGGAAGAAGTAGCATCCATGATATCCAAAAAGACATACAAATTTATATTTGTCCGACCACAGAACAGTTTTCCACAGAGATTTAACCAGCATTTGTAAATCTTCTTCTTTTGGCTTTTCTCATTAGATGTCGCCACAGCAAATCATCTGCCTTTTTTAACCCAACCATCTGCATTCCCTCACCACATCCATAAACCACCTCCTTGGTCTTTCTTTTCCTCCTTCCTGGTGGCTCCATCCTCAGCATTCTCCTACCGATATACCCCATGTCCCTTCTCTGCACATGTCCAAACCATCTCAATCTCGCCTCCCTCACCGTGTCTCCAAAACGTCCTACATGCACTGTCCCTCTAATAAACTCATTTCTAATCATGTCCATTCTCGGCACTCCCAACGAAAACCTCAACATCTTCAGCTCTGCTACCTCCAGCTCCACCTCCTGTCTTTTACTCAATTCCACTGACTCTAAATTATACATCGCAGGTCTCACCACAGTCCTATAAACTTTCCCTTTCACTCTTGCAGATACTCTTCTCTCACAAATCACTCCTGTCACTCTTCTACACCCACTCTTTTCTTTACTTCTCTAACACTCCATTACTTTGCACTGTTGACCCCAGGTACCTGAACTCCTCCACCTTTTCCATCTCTTCTCTCTACAACCGCACCACTCCACTGCCCTCCTTCTTATTCACACACATGTACTCTCTCTTACTCCTACTGACTTTTATTCCCCTTCTTTTCAGCATGTACCTCCACCTCTCCAGGCTCTTCTCAACCTGCTCCCTACTCTCACCACAAATCACAATATCATCCGCAACCATCATAGTCCACGGGGACTCCTGTCTGACCTCATCCGTCAACCTGTCTATCATCACTGCAAACAGGAAAGGGCTCAGAGCCGATTCTTGTTGTAGTCCAACCTCCACCTTAACCCAATCTGTCGTTCCTACTGCACACTTCACTGCTGTCACACTGTCCTCATACATGTCCTGCACCACCCTCACATACTTCTCTGACACATCTGACTTCCTCATACAATACCACAACTCCTCCTTTCTCTAAATCCACTAACACACAATGCAACTCCTTCTGACCTTCTCTATACTTCTCCATCAACATTCTCAAAGCACATAATGCATCTGTGGTGCTCTTCCTCGGCATGAAACCATACTGTTGCTCACAGATGGTCACCTCTTCTTACAGTCTGGCTTTTACTACTCTTTCCCATAACTTAATGGTGTAACTGATCAACTTAATTCCCCTGTAGTTACTGCAGGACTGCACATCTCCACTCCTTCTATATTCCTCAGGCATCCTCTCACCTTCCAGAATCTTGTTAAACAATCTGGTTAAACACTCCAAAATCTCAAAATCCCTAATGGCTGGATTGATGATATCATGTACTGTAAAAGAGATATTCAACTGTTTTGCAATTTTGGTTTGAGGAACATTATCCAGACAGATTAAACATTTTTAGACAGTTTTCACAGGTTGGTGAAGCTCTGCCTACCTTTACTTTTGAGAGACACTATTTATCCACAATCATTTTACTGACCTGTTGTCAATTACATTGAAACATGTTATGTTTTCTATCTTCTCATGTAAATTAATGTTGGGATTTATGAGATTTGCAAATCATTGCATTCTATTTTTATTTACATTTTACATGGTGTCCCAACTTTTTTGTCATTGGGTTTAAACATATTTTTGGAACAAATGTTCATATATTAATCAAAGAACTCGGGTTCATGATTTACCACTGGTTTAGGATTATCCATGTAATTAATAAAGATGACTTTTGACTTGAGTACTCAGACAAATGTTATAGATGTCGCAAAAACAGCTGCTTTGCAAAAGTGAGGGTCCGGCGGCACTATCTTGCTTTGCACTGGCTGACATCTGGCCACAGATCCGAGCTCTCCTGTTCTAACAGCGGGCTTTTTCCTTCTGCTGTATGATTCTGATTGACAGTTTTATAGACTGCAAGGAAATTGGTTGTAGTTACAATACAGCTGGTGTGCTCAAAGTAATGAAAAGGGGCACATGGCCTCGGCAAAAAAAAAAAAAAAACGGAGTGATGGAAACTGATTCGGGCTGACCCCCAGTAACTCGACTGCAAGGGTGGTGGCCATTTATTATTCATGCACCGGCATGGCTGAGCTTCTTTCTACCTATTGCGTACGGCGATTCTCTGGACTGATTTGCTTGGCTAATGGCCTGTGGGTCTGTGTCATTTCATTTTATAGCATTTGAGAGGCATTCAATATGGTTGGGCAGCCAATCAGCACAGACAGGTCATGTGACGTGAAGTCGATTAAGGAAATTTCCAAAATTTGATGTAGAACTGAGTTGATGGCCAAAATAGAGACTCTGTGTTTGGAGCTGTGTGATAGTAATACTGTCTCTTATAATGCCCTAAAAATGTAAAATATACTATATAGACAAAAGAATGAGGACACATGACGTTTACAGCCATATGCGGTTCTTCCCCAAACTGTTCTCCCAATGATGGCACACAATCGTATTGGATGTTGAGACCCAAACCTGTTCCAGCATGACAATGTCTCTGTACACAAAGACAGCTATAGAGCTCCGACTTTAACCATATTGGACACCTTTGTAAGCAATTGGAACGCTGACTGCACCTCAGGCCTCCTCACCCAACATGGCTTGTGGCTGATTGAGCACAAATCTCAACAATCACACTCCAAAATCTAGATGAACATCTTCCCAGAAGAGTAAAGGTTATGAATGCAAATTTTGATTATATATAATAATAAAAAAACATAAATAAATAAATAAATAAATAAATAAATAAATAAAAACAAATGCTAGAAATGCTAATCAGCCTACAACATATGTCTTTGGACTGGGGGAGGAAACCAGAGTACCTAGAGAAAACCCCTTAAGCACAAGGAGAACATGCAAACCCCCAATTCTGGAAGTGTGAAGTAAACATGCTAAACATTAAATTTCCCTTCATTTGGACCACTGGCACTAAAAATAAAGAGCAATATCCACTGTCTGTCTTGTTCAGTGCACTACTGAAGAAAGAAAAAAAGAAAAAAGAAAAAAACAGACCAAGATGTACAGACCTTTGTTACTAGTTACATGCAGGTTTCTGAACTTTCTACTAATAGCTTTAGGTTTATATCTATACGTTGTTCCCATGTGATGTAGACGAAGGCAGATAGTGAGATATTGTGAGATATAGTGAGATAGTGCACATATAACACTTAGACAAAGAAAAAAACGCAAAGAAACAAAAAAAGGGTGAGCTGAGAAAAAAAATAAGAACAGTGACGACAACCATAGGAGATAAATGTGAAAACCTGAGTATGGTATGAGGTGAGTCTTTATACATGTACTGTAGGTCAAATAGCATGGTGTAGTACTTTTTAAAATCTCAATAATTTATTGACCAGTTAATTTAAGCAATATGGAAGCTGGAAAAGTAAGGATGAAGTAAAATGAAACACTCCAATATTTAATTTTGTATACTGTATAGATAATTGATTTTAGTTTAATTGTGTAAATACTGTCTAGTTGACCTACACAAAAGCTATTTATTGTAATACATTTTTGTTACTGGTGTATTTATTAGAAATACAGGTAGTCTCTGAATTACGATCTTTCAACTCAGGATTTTTCAAACTTACGATGGCGATAGCGATACAACAAAATTGGAAAAATATTAACATTTTTGTTTAGCAGGCAAACATTGCAGCATATATGTGGTACGATACGTTTGGGACGCTGACACGCTCCAGTCAACAGAGTTTAAGTGTCTCTGTGGTTTTTAGAAGCCCAGTTTTAGCTTTTGTTGCCAGACACTGAAACAGAATGCATCCATCTTCGTCCTCCTCTCATGAACAGGTTCTCATCTACGTGTCTGCTGCCACATATTAGGTGGTTCAAAAGAGACTATTGGTGCCAACTGGTGGTATTCTGACCATGTGCTTCTGTGATTTCATCATGGACAGCAAGTTAGAACAAAGAGCAAACGTCAAATTCGTTATGAAACTGGGCAAATCTGCCACAGAGACAGTTGACATGACTTACATTTGACATACAGCGATGCTGCAATAAGTCATTTGAAGTGTTTCGAGGGGCACGCATGTTCCAAGAGTGGAAGAACATTGCTGGAAGATGACAAGAGATCAGGAAAACCTTCAACGATCTCAACATTCCACATGATCTCACTTCCGCACCCACCCTACTTGCCAGATTTGTTTTCTGCAGTCTTCGCCCTCTACCAGAAGATGAAGATTCAGCTCAAAGGTCGCTTTTTTGACACCATTGTGGAGATCCATCACAAAGCGACGAAGGTGCTTGACACTTCTCGAAAAGAAGACTTCCAGGACACATTCCAGAAGAGGCAGGACCGCTGGGAGCGCTGTATTGCTGTGCAAGTGGACTATTTTGAAGGTGACAGCGTGTAAACGTAGATAAATACAGAGCGAGTCTAGAAATATTTTCATACCACCTTGTATATATGTATTGTAAAGTTTATACAATACGGTAGTGTAAAAGCTCTGTTTTGCTAAATTATGCACTGTAATTTGTTAAATTATTACGAATTACATGTATACTACCCTATACTGATCAATCAAGATATTTTATAAGTTACGATGTCATCATTAGAACGCATCTCTATTATAAGTTGGGGACTACCTGTACTTAAATACCCATTGCTAATTATTTGCTCAACACATTTGATTAGTTTTGTCAGTTCCAGCACCAGTTATGTAATTTGTTGTGTTTTTATTAGATGTTTCAATACTGCTAAAAGCTAAGATAAAAAGTATTATTATTATTATTATTTTTTATCTGTTAATAAATAATGTTATGCATACAAGTTGTCAAGAATTGACACATACACTGGGTCAGATGATGCTTGTATAAACAATGCTATCCAGCTGGCTAGTGTTCTGACAACTTCAATACGTGGAGAGCTCAGGAACATCAGTGTCGCACTGCAAACCTTTGCTAATTTTCTTTAATAAAAGGTCAATCATTTAAAACTAAAAACGGAGAATCAGTTTTTGCACAAGACAGCTGCAGCAGAATGAGCTCCCTCTTCCCAGCCTCCCAGCACGAAGCTGGGAACCATTAATGAAGGAATTCAGAGGCCCTGAAATCACACATCTCATCACTCAGACAGAGAGAGAGAGAGAGAGAGAGAGAGAGAGAGAGAGAGAGAGAAAGAGAGGTGTTTATTTTTCAGCTCGGGGAACTGTGCTCCAGCTGTTAGGCAATGGCAGGCTCAGATTTGAATAGGAACACCCAGAGGAGTATTAGAGCCACCACCGACCTTAAGCCAGGAGTTAAGTCAAATCTGACGCTGCATGAATGTTTTAAAGTCGCTCTCCTTCTGTGCCAGAAAGTGATGGTATGACATGCATCCTCTGCATCCACTGCTTTAAGAGACGTATATAATGTTTCACGGACAAAGAGCCATTGTTAGTAGTGCATGATGCATTAGTAGTAGATGAAGTGTTCACTGGCACATAAAGAAGCAGACAAGCAATCATGTAATTTGCTGTGTTTCTGGCATGACCTGTGTGGAACTACCAAGAGACACTTTGAGTAGTTCAGTTTTACAGTCAGTATTTCCTTAATGGCCGTAACTGTAATTGTTTTCCAAATGAAATAAGAATCGAGCTCACCTACCACACAGGCCTGAAGGGCATTCGAGTTACTTAAAGGGGTGAGTCAGGACTCACTTCTTCCTTGGCAAAAGACAAATGAGCTTACAAACTGCAGATTCACATATGTATCCGCGATGCCTAGCTATTTGTGGTGTTCTGTGAAATGTGAAATCTCTTTCTTCAAAGGTGCCGTGTTCATGGTGAAACCTCGCTAGCATGATGTTATAACAAGGGCCGAATCTTTTGGCCTGCACAGGTATACAAGCAAGACGCCTGAGCAACACGAGAATAATTACACTGACTGATGCTGTTTACTTTGATTTCCCTTCGCATCATTTATTTTGCTGCGACCAAACCGTTATTTACATTTCGGCTCCAGTGATTGTGGATCACAAGCCAAGGGTAAGGTTTCTCGTAATGCTTACACAGAGCTTACTCAGCCTGCTGAAACTGTTTTTCTCTTTCTCCTCGCCTTCAGAGCCCAACCACATACCAAGATTTCCCCCTCCCCTTTTTTCCTGAACGCTCTGCACATGTTTCCATGCGAGTGATGTAAATGTGTTTATTGCGAAGATGACAAACCAGAGCTGGAGTGCAGTGTTTTCATTCTTTTTTTTTTTATCTTTTCCTTGAGCTTCTCTTGAGTTATTATAACTCCTACAGTGCACTAAGCCTTCCCTCAATTTTTATTTAAACTATAGACTGTTTGTCCTTGCCAGCAAACACGCAACATCCTATGGAAACATATACGTCATCTTAAGAGAGAGCGTGAGAGAGAGGGAGAGAGAAAGAGAGGGAAACGTTAAACACTTTCATGTGTATTTGGAGAGCTTGGGTGAACACAGTATTCTGCTAATCGAAATAAAATTACAGCATCTGATTTCACACAGGCTCGAGGGGGGAAAAAATAAAGCTTTCTATAATAGAGTGGGAGCCCCAAGTCCGGCCCCTGGTCAATCAACCAGGAAGAACGCCCTTCTAACTCCAACTACCCCTCTACCAACCACCTCATCTCAGAGTGAAGGAGGAAGACAGATGAGGAGAGGCCCCATGTTTGTAAACAGTTTGGAATTTGCTAATGCCCGACCCATCCACAAATGGTGGGTTGATTTTCTTCCGGCATCATAGTATATTGATTCTGGCAAAGGGAAAGCCTTTAAATGAAGAACAGGTGAAGAGGATCTCACACTGTGAGTCTACAACAAGTGATCATCCATCTCACTATCTTTCGCTTTAAATCTCCTTCCCTCTGACTAGTCTTCCAACCAGTCATCAAATACAGAATACACAACAAGATTTCAGCCAGTGAGTTCCAATTGTATAAAATTGGCGGTATTATTTCTAATCAGATGCACAGTGTGTTATTTATTAGCAAAGTCCCAATGAATCATTTTACAATAATCGTGGTGAAAAAACTGGAATTTCATAAGGTACAGCAACAGTTTAGAGATATAACAGAAAATGTAATCAAGGAGACTCAAGAGGATACCAAGAATCTATGTGCAATAATAAAGAGATAATCGCAAGGCTAAAAATGGGCGAAGTGAATATCCAAGTCATACACAAACCAATCACTGGTCAACACAGCCCAAATCACGATTACATTACATGCTTGGGTATCTCCAGCTCAGGAACGTGTGTGACCATCAGAGGACAGTCCCTCTCATTGTTTGCAGTACAGGCATTTGTAGAGGATATTCAATCAGGACCAGGTTTTAGCTCCAGGATCATATCATCAATCCATACCCAATGTACAGGTGCTACAAATCAGGATTTAAGTATAATGGTATCAGGAAGAGATTTTGCTTAAGTATTTTAACTTGCATATGGCAAAGAATCAGCTTTATTATTTGGAGCATATCGATAAGGCAAAGTGGAACTAAACTTTGACAAATGGAAGGCGGTGGCTCGGAGTTTAAGGCTCTGGATTATCTAACAGAACGTCCTACATCACTGTGATATGGGAAGAAAGATTTTCTCTGTGCTGTGAAGTACATGTGACAAGTTTAAAGCACGAAATGTGCACCCACCTAGCTTGACAAACATTTTCTGACTTTAAAATTACTTAGGCTTAGGCTTTGGCGTTTTTAAATCCAAGTGACGGTCTTTGTTTTTTGTGTTTTGGAAATGGATATCAGGGTTGCTATTAAATCTTCAAAGTTTCAAGATGTGTTTATGAATATTTTCTGCTATGTCAATGTCTCTGATATGGACCAAGTTATGTGCAAAAAGCATTTTAAGTGAAAATCCAAGCACCTCTTACCTGTTCAAAGGCTGCCAGCACTGGAGGTAGAAGGTGCCTGTTCTTCACAATATAAAGGTCTCAGTAATCAATACATGTACAAAACTTGCCTGGCTTCCCCCTCACTTAAGTGTATTCTTTCATGGTTATGTAATGCTGCCACAACAAATTTATATCAGTTTATTAGTCTACCAAGTCCATGCAAAGAAGTTGGTGCTCTAGAAAGAGAGATAAATCTGGACCTATTTAAACATTGACAGTGTAATAAATTCAGCAGTCTACAATACACTATATTGGAGTATAAATTAAATAATAAACATAACAGGCTTACAGTATTTTGTTGGTTAATTACATTAAGATCAGGCAAACTGTGTACCAGTGTAGAAAAAAACAACACTTTTAGGTGTAGAAATGCATACACCAAACACAAAGACTGATTTGAAAATACAGTAGGCTCCTAATGAGATACAGTATTATTATTTTCTGGATTGTGGAAAGTAGATATGCGCACATAGTATATACAGTATGTGCGCATATCTACTTTCCACCACCCAGAAGTCAGTTGGAGGCCCAGTGATAGGAGCATTGAGCTGTGTTTTCTCTCTCTCTCTCTCTCTCTCTCTCTCTCTCTCTCTCTCTCTCTCTCTCTCTGTCTTTCACCACAGTGGTTTGGCTAGACGTGACCACACATAGGCCAAGGGCAGGAAGCGGCAGCCATAATAGTCTCCTGCCGGAGGTGAACAGAAAGTAATTACTGGGAAATCAGACTAAATCGTTGTACCTGCGCTGAGCCAGCACTGTGGGTTAAACACACCCTTATTTTTACTCAGCCATACATGTCATTTACCCAGTATTAACGTGCAATGTACAATTAAAACAAAACGGGCCAATGGTATATGAGCATGAGCCACAGTGGGTTAAGACGCCAGGGTATGCATTCGATGAGCAAGGAAAAGGCGTGAATGCGGGGTCTCAAATACTCCTATATAATCTATCTGAATCCTTGCACTAATTGAATCCACATGTGTGTCAAACGCTCAGTCATTTACAAAATGAATGCGTGCGGCCCAGAAAAAGAAGCCATAACTGCCACAATAAGGGTGTTGCCTCTCAAGGGTGTCCCTGCATGCTTGGAGAAAGTGATACTGACATCTTTCTCTGATTTTACCCAGTTCAAGTGAATTTAAAACTTGTCTATGAAGCTCAAATGATAAACCAAACAACAATGTGGTTTATTAATTGTGCACTCTTGATTTAACATGCAATACCATTTCTTAGAAAAGAAATATGGACAAAAATCAATAGATTTAGAGCCCAATCTGGATAAACCTATTCCCTTGCTAAAATGGTACTGTTTAAGGAGCTATGGTTCTATTCATTTTAGACAAACGCAATTACACACTGTGTTTCTATTCATCTATAGCATGCAAAACAAGTCAGCTTCTGTTATCACTATTTTGAGTACATGTTTTCTTTGTAAAATAATTTTATTTGTTAAAAAAAATTATTTAACAAAGAAAAACATGTACTCATAATAGTACTCATAATAGTAATCTATCTATCTATCTATCTATCTATCTATCTATCTATCTATCTATCTATCTATCTATCTATCTATCTATCTATCTATCTATCTATCTATCTATCTGTCTGTCTGTCTGTCTGTCTGTCTATCCATCCATCCATCCATCCATCCATCCATCCATCCATCCATCCATCCTTCCAGTTCTGGTAGATATTAAAATGCATTTCGTTGCTGTATACCTGTACTATGCAATGACAAAGTTCTATCTATCTATCTATCTATCTATCTATCTATCTATCTATCTATCTATCTATCTTCTATCTATCTATCTATCTATCTATCTATCTATCTATCTATCTATCTATCTATCTATCTATCTATCTATCTATCTATCTATCTATCTATCTATCTATCTATCTATCTATAACCTAAATTTAATATTCTAGTATGCAACAGGGAAGTTGTAGAATTCTATAAATTCCCCATTAATACAAATCTATTGCTTTCTTTTTTCTATTGCTGTAAAATGTATTGCAACTAAAGGTCAAAGAGCCGCACTGCAATGATTTGAATACTAATAGTGCTATGATTGCTCTGTTAGCGTGTACTGTATGCTCCTGCAATGCACATGTTTATGTTAGTTCTGTATGTTTTCTTTAATCAGACATATAGACCCTCTGTGATTAACCCATTCAAAGTGACCTCTTTCAAATTATATGTTCATACCCTACACTTACACACATATTAAGACCAATTGTGTATGATGTTGCCAAACGGCTTCCAACATTTTCATGTCCAAACCGTTATGAAAACCTGAACGGGTGGTCATATAATATTTTGCACCATACTGTGTGCATGAAAAGGATCCATGCCAGTTTGTTTTAAACAAGGTATCAATCACTGGAATTCCTAATCTGAACATATTACACATCTGTGACTGATAAAATAAGATTGGCTGGTCCATTTGTATATGTGAAGGAGAAGGCTTTTTATTCTATTAAATACGTTGTACAATATTTCCTCTCGCTGCAATGAAGCCCTGCTTCCTCACCAAGTAATAATTACTTGGTTTGCAAAAAAATGTCTGGAATTGCTCATTTAGAAAGTGATGAGGCCTTTCCATGAAAGGAAATGTTAGGCTTTTTCCATAACTAAAACTGGTATGCTGAACAGATCCATGCCTTTAGACTATGGAGGTTTACGAAAGTGCTTCTATAAATTTAAAAGGCTACATAAACTTATTAATGTGGAAAGATGTAATAAAGAATAAGAAATTGTAAGCTAACCTATGTGAGATAAAAAAAAAAAAAGCATCATCTGAAGTACATTAGCCCAAATCTAAAGACTGATGAGCGTAACTCAGGGCTGTGCACAGATGTGCATTAAATGAGAAGTGAAGCAGGCGATCGCCTTACATTCCAGTGTGCTTGCAATTAGCATTGACTGAACTTTTTTTTGTTCAAATGAAAACAAACTGTTTAGGTTTGAAAGGAAAGTAAGCAAGTCCATAAGAACCACATTAAGGGGATAGCCATATATTGCATTCATCGTTTTGGGTCTCACCTACAGGCACCATATACAGTATTTTACCATATTCTACAGAGTCAATGCAACTGGTTTGTGTAACTTCGAATCCAACTGGAAAACACTTTAGAATATGTCCTTGAAACAAAATGGTATTTTTTATAATCAATCTATTACAAGCCAGAGAACAAATCCAGTATGACAACACTGTTCCAGAGGTTTCCCAGTGCACACACGCCAGTCTTCTGCTGGCCTCAGTCTCACTCTCACACCCACCCACCCACCCACACACACACACACACACACACACACACACACACACACACACACATGTATGTACACAGGCTGTGTGAGTGATAAGCAGATCCCACAGCAACAGACAGCAGAATTCTGCCCAAATTATTTATGACTTGTAAGTAAGACAGGACATCTGCTTTTGTATCCCACTACTGAAAGATGTCCTGGTCTCTTAATACCATTTTTTACTGTCTAATTGCTTTTTCTCTCTTCGAGCGGAACTTGGATATGACTTTCCGTGTCTGAAGCCATTAGACATTTGTTTCGCTTCCATTTCAGATTTGTCATCAGAACAGTAGGTCAAAAAAATGCAAATCTGTTGTACTGTACTGTGAACAACACTTAAATGCAGACTATATATCGTATGCCTTGAAAAAAAAAATTTTTCTGTTGCCATCAGCCTTACACCAGAGCCAAAGCCAGCAAATCAAGCACATTTTAGATTATGACATAAAGCCTTTTCTGCTGATGCAGTTGTGTTGTGATGTGAAAGAGTACTGAAGGTCAAATTCACAGCACGCCACATGTTCATGTGTCTTAGAGGCTTTCTGCCTGATGATTTACTGTGGCCTCCAGTTTCATGCTTAATTCCCCATTAAAGATAGAGGAGGATAGTTGAGGAACTTTTTTTTTTAGTAGGTGAACCTGAGATAGGGTGGGATGTTCTGGCCACACCCAGTCTGTGCACTTCTGTTCTCTATGAGTTAGGAGTGAACTCAGGGCCAGCTGGCTCCACTCGTGGTTCATGTGGGCGGCAGTATTGAAGACAGCCAACAGATTTTCATTCAGTATAAATAAAGAGATCGGAGTTTGGGGAACTGCTCATATGTTGGACATGCCATCACTCTGCCTGCAGGAACTACAAAGAGCTGGGCATTAAGAGTGGAAAGGAAACATTCAGCTGAAAAAAGCAGAAAGAAGAGATAGCTCTGTCACCCCTGCCAGGTACAAAAATGAGAGGGGCTCAGGGCTGCACTGAACTAATTTGTCAGCACTACCATCTGTGCTTCTCTGGGCCTCCTTGGCTCATGCACAGGTTTCGGTGGTTGACATCCTACTCCAACCGAACTGCTTGGAAGATATGAGTTTCTCAGGGTTTGGCCAAGAGACAGTTCGCTCCTACCACCCACTTAGTGATCTCAGTAGCTGGACACGACGGCTTTCTGCCAACTCCCCTACTCCACCAAGCAAACCCCTACTCTTTCTTTTTCTCTTGCCCTCATTCCCTCGCCTGTTTTTTTTTTCCCCTCTCAAGATCACCTATTTTGAGCACAGTTAAAACACACATGGCTGTTAGACCAGGCATTAAACCACGTTTTTTTTTTTTTTTTCATTTTAAGTTCCTGTTTATATGACTAAACAACCTTTTCTTAGGCCATATGTTTTTTTTATAGACCAACCAAAGGAATCTGACCTAAAATGACCTAAACTTGGAGAAATAAATTCAAATCAATTAAAAAAAACAAAAAAAACAAACACACTTGTATTCACCTTGGCTTCTAATAAATAGGCCATTCATTTTGGCTTTTTTTTTTTTTACTCCAAAAGAATAATTTAACCCCAAATGAAAAATATGATGTGTGCATTCTTTGTTTATTCAAAATGAGAAAGATTACATCAGGGTTGTTAGGTTTAAATTGCATATGAATTCATATGTTATTAAAATAAATATATGCTTTACCCAGGAGTGCACATTATGTTTTTCAAGTTGCTTTTTAATCTACTTAATTATCCCTAGGTACCACCCTACAATGAAGAAAGCTCAGAAACTTACAACACACACACACACACACACACACACACAAACACCGGGCCAGAAAACCACAGGAGTTGTGTGCTCTAATCTGGAGCCATTAGCCCACTTTAAACACATTCCCAAAGTTATGGCCTGTTTTAGCAACCTCTCCAGAAAACACACACTGTATCTCTCATTTCTCTGTCACACTCACTGTATCCGGTGCAAAAACATTACACAAAATCCCAAAGACAAACATAGACCAATACATAGCCCTGTTCTGTCCTCTGACTGTAAATATGAGTGGACAACGTGGCACTCTTCACTTTATGGCTTATGGCACTTTATAGAACTTTTTTGGGTCGAAATGGTAGTCATCATCTTGCGCAAATTGGAGCCGGAGTCTGTGCAGTAGTGACCATGAAGCCAAAGCATGTGCTGTAGATACTGCCAAATAGAGACAGTTTGTCCATCTCTCACACGCTTATATTAGTTAAGGAGGCTTATGAGTGCACACACTGATATTACCTGAAGTGCAGTTTTAGATGTTTAACAGAAATGGGATAAACAGTGGTAATAAATATATAAAATGCAGAATTGTATTGTATTTTTCTTTTGCACGAAAGTGTATATACATTTTTCCACCATCTAAAAACATTTGCTAGCTACATAACATTATCAGTCATTTAAATCAAAGTAATGTAAGTACTGGTAGTCTCAGAGTTATGATGGTTTGATCTTACGATGACAATATCGACAGAATTAAACAGTTTTTGGTAAAGTTTAATTAAAGTTGTTAAAGTTTAATTAAAGTTTTGGACGGTAGGCAAATGTAGCAGCATATGTTTTGGCACGCTCCCAGGATGTACGCATCTTCTGCCTTGTGAGATTCCCTAATATCACCAGCAGTCGACAGAGTTCAGTTGTCTTGGTGTTACAGCATATTTTCTGTGTTTTTTGGTTTTTCAAACCCCAATTTTAGCTCTGAAACAGAGCCTTCCACTTACGAATAATATATATATATTAGATTTCTCTGTAAAGCTTGCCCAAACCTTTTATACGAAAAAATAATCAATTTCTAATAGTTTACCTACAGTTAAAATGTCACTGTACATCATTGGATCAGCATGACCCTGCAGATTCACTGCATTTAAGAATGTATATTTGCAAAGCCTATAGAATAAACTATAAAAATGCTGATCAGTATGGCAGTGTATTCCAGTTCAGTCTAAAGGCCAACACACAGTGTACATTTGTCTGATGCCTTTTATTCAATATGCACTACACTAACATTTAGTTCATCTGTTAGTTTTCTCTCATTCATGTACCGGTAAATGATCACTCACTACATAATAATCAGTGTGGACTGAGGGAGATTCATTACGCATCTCTCCTGGGGCTTATGCAAAATATCCATTGTAAGTTTGGGGTAAAGCTGGTTTAAAGCGGGTTTGACACTGTGATTACAGTGGTACCGTGGTAACATTAGAATAGATGATCCCAAATTTTGGTTGAAATCAATAATCGTGCACAATAACAAGCTCTCCATGCTACATTATATGAAAAAGATCTACTCATGGTAGACTAAAGAGAATTGCTGTGAATAAAGAGAGTCGCTCCATTCTGCTTATGTCCAAACATTAGATGTGGGCTTGTGCAGAACATGGAGTTGAAGGTAATAAAAATATATTTCTGTCTATCAATAAGATTCGTTTTTTTTTTTTTCATCATTTCCCACTTTACTATTAGTAGCTGCCCCAGTGAGTTTTACATAATCCGATAACTTCCTCATATTGGTGGTTTGTAGATGTTTACTGTATCATCAAAACACTGTTGTGGTTGGCTGTATTTGTCAGTGGTGGACGAAGTACATAAACCATGTAGTTGAGTTAAAGTAAAGATACACTAGAGAAAATATTACTCCAGCAAAAGTAAAAAAGCTCCCTTTAAACTTACACTTTAGTAAAAGTACAAAAGTGTTTGTTTTCAAATATATTTAAGCATCCAAAGTACTATGATTTGTTTTATGGATATAATAATCTTATTATTAAGACTCTTGCTCAACTCAGTTAATGTGATACAACTCTAATGTTACTTTTAGCACACCATTGTGAACCTTTAAAATAATTATATTAATAAGTCTAACACTGATTGATGTCTATACAAATTAGCATTATCCCAAAAGTTTTTTTTCAACTACTTAAAAAAGTTGCTCAAATAAAACCACAGGCTTTGTGGCAAGTTCGAATCAGGAGGTTCTTCCATCATTTATTTACTCCCAAAATGCTGTTGAACTGATGCTGAACTGTATGTTGGTGTTAAGTAGAAACCACTAAGCGCCAATCAAAACAAGTTTAAACAGAGCGTGTGCGCTACCCTGATTAGTGGCTTGGTGTGTGTTTGACCAGTTAAGGTTTTATTCACTCGTAAATAAAAAGGAACAACTGATTTTGAATTGTAATGAAGTTAAAGTAAAAGTCTCCCCAAATAGAAATACTTCATTAATGTACAGATATGGGGAAAACGTACAGATCCATCATTCATTGATTGCCAGTTTAAACAAATTTAACACATTTGATGCCCGTAAAAAAACATGGAGGCAGAGTAAAGATCTATACAGTACACAAGAGGTTTACTGACATGCAAATCCCAGTCAGAACAGTCTAGGTCAATACCAAAAGATACTTCAGAGATAAAAAAAATCCAAAACAAGATCCAAGAAGTAATTATGAGGCAAGGCAGGGTCAAAAACAGATATCAAAATACCATCAGAGTGAAAGGTCTGGACAAAGACAAAAACAAGACAAGGCGAGGCAGGGAAGGGCAAGGCAGGGCAGGGTTATAAACAAAATAGCAATCCAGAAATACATGGCTCAGAACACAAAACTTTCTGGCAAACTGTAAGACATTACAAAGATAAACAAATCCATGTGCTGCTTATAATATGCAAACAGGAAGTGAATGGGAAAAAAACCAAAAAGAACAGGCAAAAATACAGGCGAGGGCACCTTATGTCACTTTGGAGGGAAATGTCTGGGGTGGTCCTGCAGTCCTTACTTCTTTAGGAGCTGGAATATGAGTAAAATGTAGTTCACATTTTGTTTTATAGTTAAAATGGGAATGTAAACTTTGTTTTATTTTGTGTGTCCCAAGTAATTGAAATACATGATATAATTTAATAAATTACATAATGGTGTTGTTTGAGATGTAATTAAGGAAACATCTTATCTCTATTATGTGAGATGAATTATTTACTATACTATGATAATAATATTATGATTTAAAATAAATTAATTATAACTTTAAATGTATTACTGAAATACACATCAAGCTTTTGAACAGTTTTTAATGCTGTATGTCAATGGGACAGGTTAGTTGCTCTTAGTTAGTCCCATCATAGCAGCTTTTAGTTGTTAGTTCTCCAGCCAGGAGAGTGCAAAGTCCTTGGTCTTGAACACAGCTTCACCCTAGTAAGCACAGACACTGCAGATTTCCTTTTATACAGAACACAACTCTATAAACATTTCTTTTTTTTTGTAAAATAGCTTAAAAAAATCCATGCTCCAAATTCCTGTGAATGAGTTGTTACTATTGAAAGTATAACATTACTTCCAAGCAAGCAATAACATTAATGTAAACCTGTGATCTGAAATGTGTGATATATTCTTGTCCCCACACCAAAGTATAAACACAAGACTTCCTTACCCTCCCCCTACTATAGCAAAAAAAAAGAACAGTCAGGCACGTGCTAACATGCACTCACACTCACTAACTCACACACACACACACACACACACACACACACACATATGTCTGTTATATCCCTACAATCTGGAAGCATTACCAGGTTCCACAGGGACAGCTCTGCAGGCCCTAGTATTCCCAGTGCATTTCTGCAGTACAGTCCAGATCCTTTAAACAGTCTTCACATTGTGCTAGGTTTTGACCTGGGACCTCACTCTGATTGCTTACTTAACATGTTATAGACTGTACAGCTATAACATCAGTTAAGTGTGGTTTCGGTGTCAGGCTACTGCTGTGAAATAGAAAAATGAGTATTTAAAGTGTACAAAATGTTATACCTCAGTTACTGTAAATATCCACTAGTGTAAAAGATGAAAGGTCATTCATTTTACTTGCATAGCATTAGTTTTGTTTTTCAGCAGAGCTTTTGAAGATCATTGTAGTCACCAGTTAAAGACTATTAATCAACAGACATTGCAGTAAAATATAAACTCAGAGGATGTAAAAAATACTTTGTTACTGTATTTAAGTAGATTTGTTTTACTTTTACTTATTACATTTTTACACAAATATCTGCACTTTCTACTTCTTACATTTTCAAAACAGGTTCGGTACTTTAGTTTTAATCTATTTGTTGAAATGGCAATTTTTTTTTCTTTTCACTGCGCACCGTTTTCAGCCCATTAACGTATTTATTGTCATTGCACTGCTTTTTCAATCTACCACTGGTGTATCATTTCCTGGCTCTCACACACCACAGACGTAGACTAGCTTATGAAGCAAACAATGAGCAGGCAGAAGGCAACAAGAAGTATGTGGTTAACGTAGATGAGACAGAGGGAGTCGGCGATGTAAATATGACTGAGAACAGACGCATTCCTGATCATCATCATCAACATCTTCTTCTCTCTGCTTGTGTTCTATATGTTCAGCCTGGATACATTCATTCATTCATATACTTTTTTTCTTCTTTCGGCTGCTCCCATTAGGGGTCGCCACAGCGGATCATCTGTAGGAAACAAAATTAAAAATTCGTTTGTATTCAGTGGCAGGCCATGCATTTGGTGCCTGGGCCTTCAGTGGGGATTTACCCGACTTAATCCACCTCTTAATACCACCACTATCACGTCGCAATTACAGAAATCATCAATACAATACAAAAAATGCAATATAACAACGCGTGGCATTACAGAGAGAGAGGCTTTTCACATATGGAGGGTGAAAACCATTTTACTAAAGCAAGAAACTCAGTTAAGACAACTCCAAACCTCTACACTACCACCTCAACTGTGCCACTTACATCATCTGGAGCAGTTCAGAATCAATATTTGTCTAATAACATGACAAAAACATAAACAATTTAAATAAAATACAACCTTAGAAGCTAAAAATCTTATTGGACAAAAAATCTAACAGCCACATACACGAACTGGAAGCAGTGCAGCCAAGAGAAACGCTACGAAATGAAGAGAATAAACTGTTGGGAATACAATTTCATTGAACAAATATTAGAATTTAGGTGGTAAATGTAGGTCAGTGCTGCTGATAGTGTTTGGGCCAGCAGAGAAGGCCTTGCTGGCCCTGACCGCCCACAACTGTTTGTATTAATATATTAATTAGGGCTGTCAAAACTATTAATGCTGCGTGCATTTCTTTTTGACAATATTTATTAAAGATAAAAAATAAATAAAACTCCACCGAAAAATTAAATATTTGTTGTCTTAATTCAAGCACCAAAATCTGCCATGAGGCGCAAAATGAACCTTCTGGGATTGACAAATGCACCGGCGCATTTTGTGGCATTTTTTCTTCGTAACGACCAAAGCGAATTTTAATTACTCTGTCGTTTTTGATCGAACATATAAGTGCAATACATCATTCGAAACTGTAAAGCATCTTCTTTTATTTGTATACACTCATAATAACAACATTCTTTGTATAGTTTTGTAAAATAAAGATAACAGACAGCAGGCGCTTTCTGATGTTTCTGTCTCTATCATCTGTCTTCACAGACACATAAATAAAACAACCTGAATCTCAGTGCCTCACACACATAATAAATATATGCTAGGAATATACTGTATACATTGGCTATAGAAATAGCATTTCAAAAATGTTATAGTACATATTGCATATTTTCTATGGTTGATACACTGTTAAATTCCAATGTGATAGAAAAGGCCAAAGTGTGAGAAAAGAAAGCGGCCACAAGTTCATTGGTCCACAAGTTCATTGGTCAAGCACAGTGGTGTAATGGATTTTAGCAAAATGGATCTTAGAAGTCCACAGAAGCATTTTGTTTGCTAATTTACAGAGACCTACTTGGAGGAACTGCATAAAGCAGCAAAACAACCTCCAAACACATACAGCCAACACAACAAAGGACCTCATCAGGTGTGAAAGGTTTCAGACTGGCCAAAACAATCACCTCAAGTCAGTTGAGCATGCATTTCACCTCCTGAAACTAACAACAACTAAAAGAATCTGTGGTGCAATCCTGTAAAATATTTCCGGAAGAAATTTTATGTCACTGGTTCACCGATTTGATGCAGTTCTTACAAGCAAGGGATATATAAGCTCACCTGAAATTGTGTGGTCTGCCACTAAAGGTTCCGAGTTGTTTAACTCAGATGAAAGCTGAAATTATAATTTGTCGTCTTATATTTATATTTTGATCCCAAACTAAAATATCTTCAGCAAAAAAAACAAAAAGAATACTAATGGTTTCATATGGGGGTGCATTTCACATTTATATCATATACTGTATTTGCTTCTTTCTGAAGATAGATAGATAGATAGATAGATAGATAGATAGATAGATAGATAGATAGATAGATAGATAGATAGATAGAATGTATTATATGACTTTAATGACTTCAATAACTAAATCTAAATATGAACTACAGCAGTTATCAGATCACAGCGCCACATGAAGCGGCTTTTTCTTTGGAACAGTGCCACCTAATGGTCAAATAAGAAAAAGCTCACTGTTAGCATCTTCTTTTTTTATATCTATTATACAAATTTACTTGACAGACTACATATGTATAAAAATTAGCTACCATGAAAGGATATCACAATGGTGCCATATGCCAGCAATGCAGTGATTAAGGTCTTATACTGCATACAATCTAAAGATGTTTGAATAGAAAATACAGAATCTAACATTCTGTTCACCACTAAGCAACTGACGTATTAAATCACATTAAATACATTTGTAATATTAATGAGTAATTTCAATAAATACTAATCTAATACATCCTAAATCCTTAATCTATTTTTATCCGAGTATAAATATAAATTACACATAGACCAATGATCACCAAAATATGTATTTTTATATTAAATATTTACTTTGTTTCTAACAATAAACGTAACACCATTAACAATAAACTCAAGCGCATCTATCATCCTCCTATACTCTGCCCGGTGCCGCTCTGTGATACCGTCCAATCAGCGCAAAGCGAAGCCTACGGGAGGGGGCGGGACTTCCGGTTTGTCAGCGAGAGAGGGAAGTTCAGAACGAAGCTCCTTCGTCTTTTCGTTTCTCAGGTATGTTTTAATAAGAACAACAAACACTGCCATTAGAGTATTAATAACAGACTACAGTCATTTAACCACTGCTGTATTTAAATTTCAAACACGCAAAACAGTTTTTAATCGTCGCTGACGGAAGTTGTTATATTAGTCATGCTAGTCAACATAGTAATGTGAAGATGTCTAATAGATTTGATACCCACACTGGCACTGACAGCCTGCTCACAGCTAAACTGTCTTATTAAAAACATATATATATATATATATCATATTAATATCACAGTTTTAAAAATGGGTCCCTGATATTGCTTTTCTGGTTTGTTAGTAGGTTACAACATAATGTTTACATCATAAGTGTGCATGTGTACATCATGATACATCATGTACATTCCGTCAAAGACTGTTGTTGTTTTTTTTTATATAATATAAGTGCAGTGACTTAGTAAATATCGTTTTAAAGACACAAGTTACTCAGTGAAAGTAGGAATGTAAATAGTTCACCAACTACTTTACCGCATGAATTCAACCTGGATGGAACACCCGGACACACACACACACACACACACACACACACACACACACACACACACACACACACACACACACTCACTCACTCAACCAGTCACGTGTTCGGGCATTTAATAATGACCACAAACCACCTTCTGCCATGTGTGTGTAAGTTGGTAGGAAAGCACAGGACCCTGTTGATGCCCTGAAAGGTTAGGGGTTACAATCAATCTGTTCATTATTAAATTGTGTTTTGTGCAACAACAAAACACTGGATTCTGCTTGGAAAAGTGACATTCAAGTGTGCTCCAAATGGCCATTACTTTTCATCCTTACCCAGAGGACTCTTCCTAGTGTTCACTGTGAATGGTAGAGACTTTTTGAAGACAGCAGGGAATAGTTCTAATGATCATTTCAGTAGGACGAAAAGTCAAATTCAAAGCTGGTGCTTCTAAAGAATTTGAGAATTTGAGAAAACATTTTTAATTAGTCTGAACTATTTCTATAATGTGATGTTTTTTTATTACTTTTTTTAATACTGTTTTGAGCGAATATTTACTGTTCAGTGCTGTTTTGTTTTCTTTTTTTTTCTTCTTGCTTTTTCTACTGTAAGAATACAATTGATGAATTTGAACACAAAGCATCAATAATTACTTGGTTAATTAGAAATAGTTATAGAACTTCATAATAACAATATGACGTTCCCGATTGTCTGTTTATATGCCTCGTAATTATCGTATAACCTCCATTGCATTTATTGAAACCCTGTTTTATGACTGGGATAATATTTATGTCATTTTAGCTCTGTGACCTGGGCTGATAGCAGGTAGTCCACTTTTAAGATCACTACTGTAAGTGAAGGGTATGCCAAGTAACTGTATTTTCAATAATTGTATTAATTGCTGTACAGTTAAATCAAAGGTTTTGTTTTGGAAAAACTTGACAGCCCGAGGCTCAGGGGGTGAGTTTGTATTTAGACGACAAGTCGAGAAGAAGCGTTTGTTCGTGCTTTTGGTTTGATGATAAAAAGCTCAGTGGGTAATTACACATTGCTTAACCCATGGGGGCTTTCCAGCAGAGTCAATGGAAAGACATTAAACAGCTCCCCGTTAGGAGATGATCATAAAAAACGTCCATTGTTGTGTCCTTTGCAGACCTGTCATTAAACCTAAAAGCAACAATTATCCATGAACGTTAGCTTCTGCGCTCTTAAGTTTGAAGGTTTGTTCCTGCACAGCCGTTGTCTTCAGCTTGAAATGGACATGAGAATGTTGCTGCTCAGCAGGACTTTGCTGTGTCACCAGGCTTTGTTAATTTGTCAGAAATACTTATGTGCTGAGCTCAGGTGGCTTTTGAGGGTTTAAGGGTACTTTTAATACACTGGCACAGTGTTTTACATGAAATACAACGTGATGACAAATTCAGAAACCCCAGCTGGGTTGCACATTTTCAGGTACTTATTTCCTTATGGCCCTGTCACTTTTGACTCTGTATAAAGCAGAAAATATACGCATGTGTGAAGGCCTTTTAAAGGTAAGATAAATCTCCACCTCTTGATTGTTTAATTTGAAAACGTATTTCTTGTGTGGTAAATCTGGATGATTGGGCTGGTTTCTAAACACTTATAACCTTTTACTACCTACCTCAGCTCCTGATTAAACCCAATAAACTATCTCAGGTCCTCATTAAACCCAAACCCACATTAACCAGTCAAACCAATATCAACCAATATTACATTTAATAAAAATAGGATGTGATTATCAACATTGCATATATATATATATATATATATATATATATATATATATATATATATATATATATATATATATATATATATATACACACCGTAATTTCCGGACTATAAAGCCCACCCATATACCCTGGCGATCAAAATTAGAGAACAATTTATAAACAATTGAACAATTCTGAAATAATGTCATCTTCACTGCTCAACAGTTGAAGGAGTTTTTGTCCTGTCTATACCATACTACCAGAACACCTTTTCCACAAAATAACTAGGGCATTTCTAAAAAAAAAAAACCATCATTTTGCAGAAAACACACTGATCAAAATTAGAGAACACTTTTAGATACCTCCCAGTTATTGGTGTTAATCTGGCACCTGGTGCTAATTCCCTTGATTATCTGTCAACCCCTATTTAACTGGCAGCCTAACTTCCAGTTTCGCTGACTCTGCAAGATGGTGGGCCGTTCTAAAGTGACTGAAAGCCCCCGGCAGCAGGTTGTCCAGATGAAGGCCAAATGGATGACCCTATCAGCCAGAGCAAGACTGGTTGGTCGTTCCAAATCTGTGATTTCAAGAATATTGAATCTTTACATCACAAACTCATTCAAGTCTGCCAAGAAGGCTGGTCGTCTAGGAAGACAAATACAAGAGAGGACAGAATACTGCGGAGGATCTCAATGGGCAATCGTTTTCACACTGCAGCTGGAATTGCTCACCAGTTCAGCGCTGAACAGGGTAAGGATCTGTCTGGTCATACAGTGTCTCGACGTTTAAGAGCATTTGGACTGAAAGCCCACTCTGCAGTGACCAAACCTCTCATGAGCAGAAAGATTTAAAAGGCTAGACTAAGCTTTGCTGAGGAGCATGTTGTGTGGACAGAGGAGAACTGGTCCAAAGTTCACTTCAGTGATGAAAGCAAGTTTAATTTATTTGGGTCCGATGGGAAAACATTATGTTCAGCGACAAACTGGAAAAAGACTAAACCCAAAGTGTGTAAAGAAGTCAGTGAAAAGTGGAGGAAGTGTCATGGTTTGGGGCATGTTTTCTGCAGCAGGAGTTGGGCCTCTTATACAGCCACATGGCAGAGTGAATGCAACTGTTTATCAGAACCTTCCTCAACAACATATGGTTCCTTCCCTGCGTTCATCACCCAATCAGCCCACAGTGTTCATGCTGGACAAAGCTCCATGTCACACAGCAAAACGGGTAAAGCAGTTCCTTGAAACTGAAAACATTGAAATAATGACATGGCCTGCCCAGAGTCCTGATCTCAACCCAATAGAGAACCTCTGGAAAATCCTTGGTGACAAAGTTATGGCCAAGAAACCCACTACAGTCACCGAACTGTGGAGGAGACTGGAAGAAGAGTGGACCAAAATCACACCAGAGCAGTGTGAGAGACTAGCGCTGTCCTGTGGCCACAGATGTGCTGAAGTCATTCAGAGCAAAGGCCTGTACACTTCCTACTAATTGCTGACAGTTGTAACCTTCAAAAAAGTTTGTTGTAATCTTTTTCCATGCTACAGTCATTGTTGTTCTCTAATTTTGATCAGTGTGTTTTCTGCAAAATAATGTTTTTTTTTAAATGCCTTAGTTATTTTGTGGAAAAGGTGTTCTGGTAGCATGGCATAGACAGGGCAAAAACTCCTTCAACTGTTGAGCAGTGAAGATGACATTATTTCTGAATTGTTCAATTGTTTATAAATTGTTCTCTAATTTTGATCGCCAGTGTATAAGCTGCACCGGCTGAATTTGACAAAGATTTTTATTTTAAACATAAATTCGTCGCACCTGTCTATAAGCCGCTTCAGTCTACACTGAAACTAATGAACTTTACACAGGCTTTAACGAAAGACAGTGTCTGTTACACGGGTGAAATATGTTGTGGCTCCTTTAAGAGCAGAGCGGCATTTTGGGAATAGCATGCCGCCGCATTTTTCCGCTATTACTGCATGTGTGTAAGACTGAGGATTATGTCCTTATTATTTTCTGATGTTCATTTCTAAGTTTCTTTGACTAACCCGTAACACTGTTGCCAAGAAAAATAAAAAAGCACGAGTTTTGGAAACCTGTCTGTGCTTATATGATTTCTGTTGCAACTGGAGTTAGCGAGTTCTCCCTTCACCCAGACTCAACGCGTTACAACGGCTTGTATCTAAACAGTAGCCAACCAAGAAAGTCATTGTTCACTGTCTTCCTTCTTCCTTTCACAACTATTTCTCTCGAGAGTTTATCTTTTGGCATCGTCGTGCGTAAAAAAAAAAAAATGTTTTTTCTCCCGATGCCGTGCAGATCAGAACACAGGTGAGGTGCGTTTTTCCGTTTCCGTTCGGAAATTTCATTGGTCTAATGTTATGGGGTTTAGTTTTTTGGCTTGAAGTTTGTGAAACTGGGAAAAACCCAGGAAAAATTCATAAATAAGCCGCTTTGTTGTTTAAGCCGCGGGGTTCAAAGCGTGGGAAAAAAGTAGTGGCTTATAGTCCGAAAAATACGGTATGTGTATGTGTATATGTATATGTATATATATAATTTCATTTCTCTGCATATTAATTTGAAGCTTGTGCATACCTTTTTTATTTTATTTATTTATTTTATTTTATTTTATTTTTTTATTTCTTTTATTTAATTTTTTTTTTTTTTTATGTGTGACAATAGTAACCTTGATCGCTTGCTTGAAGCGGGATTTTATTTCTATTTGGCCTGTTTATAATCTGAATTTACATGTGTTTGTCTTCCCGCAGATTTACGGTCATGGCTCCACTCTCTGAACTCCAGATGAGGTTCTGGATGGATAAAGCAGTGCAGTGGGGCCAGGCTACATCTCCCTCTGCACAGCAGGATATAAGCAAGCACATACAGTCTTTGGGGACCTTCCTTGAGTCCCTTGTACACACACTACAGACAACGGTAAATTCAAGCCTACTAGTCAGCTCCTTGAATAAACTTGGAATAAGCGTTAAATATTTATATTATATACACAAATTCGTTTCCTTTATTTGCACATAGTAATGTTTGTAGTTATCTTTTATAATCCTTAAGATATTTATGATCAATGTTTAAATCTGACCTTTAAATCAAACTGTTGAAGCAGCAATGAGGGAAGGACCAACTTCAAACTCTGTGACTTATAAAATACAGTACAATAATGAAATAGAAAATATTTATAATCGCAGTATCCAGTGTCACCCAGGTTAGGATGAGTTCTTGTTTGAGTCTGGTTCTTTTTTGAATTTTTATTATATTGTCTTAATTAATTTTCCTTACCAAGGCCACTTCTGGCTGCTTATTGGGGATAGATTTATAGATTAAACATTTATATCTGGATTTTGTATATTTTAATCAAACTGTGTTGTGACAATTGGAAAAAATTTACATATAGAATAGAATGTAATTAAATGGGACATTGTTATGAGGTCAAGTGTTCACATACTCTTGGTCATATGTACAATTATGGCATTTGGCAGATGTCATTATCAAGAGCGACTTACATAGAAAATGTATATATAGTATGTATTTACGAGTGGTGGTGTCTGTCAGCAAATTTTTTCCCCATTGCATTATTTTTATTCACTTGTTTTTTTTGTACTCAGTAACAGATATGATTTCAAATGTAGTTAAGTACAATACTTCAAACTAAACATACACAAAACATACAGAAGTCCACAAAAAATCTACTCAATTAAAGTAACGTGAGTAAATGTAATTCATTACTTTCCGCCTTTGATATTGTAATATAGATAATACAGGTCTTTAGTGTGTGTGTGTGTATATATATATATATATAGATATATGTATATATATATATATATATATATATATATATATATATATATATATATATATATATATATATATATATATATATAGATATAGATAGATATATATATATATATATATATATATATATATATATATATATATATATATATATATATATATATATATATATATATGTATATATATATATGTGTATATATATATATATATATATATATATATATATATATATATATATATATATATACACACACACACACACACACACACACACACACACACATATATATATATATATATATATATATATATATATATATATATATATATATATATATATATATATATATATATATATGTGTGTGTGTGTGTATATATATATATATGATCACTTTTCTCTGTTCACCAAGACCTATTTGACTTCATTGAGAGCATTAAGCTCTTGGTGAGGTATCACAGAAATCTCTACATAATGACTGTCTTAATCCAGAATTTTAGGGCTTCATGGGTTAACTGGTGAAACATTTTTAAGGTTATAACAGAAATCATGTTCCCAAGACATTCAAAATGTCCTGGATGACTAGGAACCCCCTCAGACATTCCGAACTTGAAAAGCTGCCTAAAAACTTGAAAAAAAAAAAAAGTTTTAAGCAGAAACTGTCTGTATAGCAGAACCGAAATCTCCTAGCACCATGTTTCAGTAATATGCCTGTGATATAGCCCTTGTGCTGAGAACTTCAGGTTGACTGTGACTATACCCTAGAGACCTTGCCCTGAACAGTGGCTTCTCTGTACTGGACCAGGCAGTTTGTTGGCATGGCCACAGTATTGAGTTAGTGGGCTAATAGCCACCAAGGGATTGCCAGCATTAACCTAATGCATCCCTGCATCAAGCACTTGGATCAAAATTTTAATCAGGGACTAAACTGGGGGAGGTGAGCATGTCTCTGTGAAGGTCCAGTGTTTGTAGAATTCCTGCCTCACACCATCCATGTACTGCTTGAAAGAGCCCTTTCTTTAGTACACTGCAGGCTTAACACCTCAGGAGCTCTTTTTTTCTGTATGCTGTGCTGCCTCAGTACCTGCCTTTTTGGAAAGGAAAACAAGTTTTGACGTTTTTGCGCTTTCTTATTCCACTTATTACAATGGTCACTGGCCCACCTCCTCCTGCTCTTCTTATAATTTTTGGTCCAAATACCAGGTGTGGTTACAGAAGACCAAGTATAATATAGTTTATTAATATGATTGTTTCAATAAAACTTATTTTAAATATGGTATTTTTGATACATCACTGTACTGTCGAACTGAGTTTGGTGAAGCATGTTCTTTTATTGTATTCCTATAATTAATATGCAAATAAATTAGCGTTGTAAAATGGGAGTAAATTGTGTAGATTAATGTTTATCTCGGTCTAAGGGCCCCCGGGGTTATTGTGTCCAGGACGAAAAACACTAGACACTGGACCAATTCATCTGTATTGTCGTTAGTTGATTGCTGGAGCTATCGGTTATCTGCAAAAATCCATACCGATAGTTTTTCCAGGTTGCGTTATACAGTACTAGGGTGGCCTCTAGAGTACAATTTCTAATGCCATGTTATGTTTTATTTATTGATTTCAAAAAAAATATTTTTAATAATTTGGGGTATTATTACTTTTTCAGTTTAAATGCATGTCTTTTTTTATTTTACTTCAATATTTATGAATATAATCTTTTATATATATATATATATATATATATATATATATATATATATATATATATATATATATATATATATATATATAAATAATATTTTTTTATTATTATTATTATTTTGCTCTGGTGGCCATAAATTAGTGTTTAATCTCTTGTACGTGTTGGAAATTTAGATTACATAAATATTGAACATAATTTACAATTCATTTTTTTATTTTTTTTTATTGAACCAAGAAAATAAATATATAATATAAGTTAAGATAAATATGTCAAACTTGTAGAAATGGTGTTTTCCTGTTGAGTTTTTTCTTAGCCTTTCACATCATCCGCTCAGTGGGTGCTGAATAGAGGTGCTAATAGAGGTGCTCTCTGTGCAGTGTATGTGTATATGAGATCATGTGTATTGGTAATGAAATGCACTTGAACTACCTCATTTTCAAGCATCTTTTAAATTCTGTGAGTAATAACATTAAGAGCAACAGGCACAACAAACACATTATCATAAACCATATGTAATATAATGGATGATGATTGCAGAAAGCTTGAATGACGAGACAGTGAATGCGTACAACATGTTGGATAATTGGGAGTTGGTTCTATATGAATGTGTCTAGACTATAAATGCGGGGCATGTGTGTTAACATGGCATTGGCGAGCTTTTTCCAGGCTTCATATTCCAGTGGTCTTTCTGATTCATTCATCTTTTAATGCTATGCATCATGCTCTGTTCTGGCCATGACCGTTTTATAAGCTAAACATTCTTTTTGGGTTTTATCATTAATTTTGCACACACTTCACTCCGGATCACACTGCGTATTGAATGTATGGGGCATGTAAAAGGGGTCTTTTCCTTTGAATAGATTCCAGTATACAGTCAATTAACAGCACACATCTTGAATTAATGCAGAAAGCCATGAACCCCAAGATTCCTTGGTGTTATTCCTTGGTGATTGCTGGTGTTCATTAATTACGTAAAAGTCTTTAAAATAACATGATTGTTTTCATGGAAATAGTTTCTATAAAGGGGCATCAAAAGCCATTTCCTGGCTTTATTAATCCTGAAGGCAGTTTAAGATTTAGTGTTGGTGGTATGTGTCTTGTTTAGGTATAGGATACTACATCGTGTGGTGATCCCAAATAAAAGTCTAACCATTTGGAGCATTGATAAAAAAACCTGAGAGTAATAAACAATTTTTCTTTGCTTATAAGTGCAATGTCATGGTGAGGTTGGGGGAGGTGTAGCTTAGTGGTTAAGGCATTTCGTCATTGGACCCGAAGGTTGTTCATTCAAATCCCAGCCATGCCAAGGTGCCACTTCTGGGCCCAAGTGCAAGGCCCTTAACCCCAAAGCTGCTCAATTATATGAATAAGATAAATGTAAGTCGTTCTGAATAAGGCCATTTGCCAAATTCCATAAATGTAAATGTGATTTGTGTATATACAGTGGTGTGAAAGTGTTTGCCCCCTTCCTGATCTCTTATTTTTTTGCATGTTTGTCACACATTAATGTTTCAGATCATCAAACTAATTAAAATATAAGTAAAAGATAACACAAGTGAACACAACATGCAGTTTTTTTAAATGAAGGTTTTTTATTATTGAAGGAAAACAAAATCCAAAACTATACTATTTTTTTTCATACAAAAATAAGAACCAGAATGGGTTTCACACCACTGTTTTTTATTTTATTTTTTTTTTTTATAAAAAATGTGCATTATTTCTAACTGTAGTTGCTCTGGACTCATAAAGTAAAGTGTGTGTATATGCACTGGTGTGTGTATGCGTGTTCACTGTTTTTCAGAACTCTACCACTGAGTCCTTGAAGAGCTTTCCTTTTGTGGGCAAGTTCCTGGGAAGACTTTGTTGGAACCCATATGTTACTGCGGATGGTAAATTTATGACTCTAACTCTTTGGGGGTATGTTTCCCAATTGGGCTGTAGAAATGGGTCTGCAGGCGTTGGGTATTTACATTCATTTTCCACTGAACCCTGTAGCGACCTGCTGGGCATTTACTTTCCCTTTTTTTCCCTTTTTCCTCCCTCTTTTTTGAAAGTCTTTCTCTCTGTATCTTTCTGTTTTCTCCATAACTTTCCCATTTCCTTTTGTCTTACTTTACCGACCTCGCTCCTTAAAATCAATGCATTCATCCTGCTTTACTTACTGAGGTCACTCTAAAGACCTCAACATGAAACCATGTTTATATAACTTTATTTTCAATTCCTTTGTGCTGCTGTTTAGGAGTAAGCAGGCGACTCCTGCTGCAGTGCATGTGGCAGCTATACAGCGCAGAGCCTCAGAATGTGGTGGAACAACGTGCTAACGAGTGGATACGGGTACACACACACTTGCACAAAGCCGTTTACCAGAAAGCAGTCTTCACCCATTGTGCATTCTGTTTGTCCATCACAGTTTCCACATCACCTGTACCTGAAAACCTCTTCCACTTGGTTATATAAAAATCCATTGGTTCTTTGGTACGGTTAATGTTCCTGCATGGCACAGTGCTGTGTTTGGTTTGAGAAAGCTGATAAAATGCAGTCTGTGTAATATGACAGTTCCCCTTTTGATGTTGTACAGGTAACCACTAAAAGTTCTACATTTTGAACACATGCCATGATATGATCAGAGGGGGGAAACGAGCAATAAAACGCAGGCTTCACACAGATGGTTTACCATAAGCAATATGGAACCTCTCACATTTTTATCGGATAAAACGTGTGCATATTCTTTTTTTTTTGTCATCTAATAAAACATAGCGCTAATTAAAGGAGGGCTTTTAAAGTAAACTTTTAATTTGCCAGATGTGTTTTGACCTATGCGAAGGGAAGTGAAGACAGAGGGAGGTGTGGATTTTTCAGTGATTCATCTTACAGTATTTTCTTAGCTAACTAGCTTTTGTACAGCAGTTGGTAGATACAGTACAGTATGTGGGAAAAGGCCTGGGGCGTGAAGGAGAGACCCGTAAAGACGTGGGATTAGCTGTTTGTCTGGAAAATTTCAGTGGTGTGAATAAGAACCACACACTAATGGTTTTACTTTTCTTGCTGAGCTCAGTGCTTGGCCATGCTTGTTTTAATTCAATGTTTATAATTGTCTTCAAGGACAATCGGGGGATTTCTGTATGTTTGTTTAATCCCAGCCACACCAAGCTGCCACTCCTGTGCCCCTGTGCAAGTCCCTTAGGTGATCAGTTGTATGAATTGGATAAATGCGAGAAATACCAGAAATGTAAATGTAATAGCAAAGTTGTCACCTTTGACTCTGTCTATGATTTTGTCTGAAGCATATAAAAGTCCCCCGCTAGATCACGCTCATCCTTTTGCCATTCTTATCAACCTGTACAAAGAAGGCTGATTAGTTGTTCTCTATGTAGATGTAGAACTATGCTTTCATAATATGTGCATGCATATATATATATATATATATATATATATATATATATATATATAAAATTAAACAAACTGCCCAGCACCAATTTCACCATTGGTTTGCATAGTGATTGGAGGCAATCCATATCTGAGAAAAAGCCATGCTTCTAGTCGACTTTGCAAATATGCTAAAACATTAATCAGAGTGCAAAAAATATGAGGTTTAGGTCCAAGGTTTCATACCATTTACCACAGAGAATTTTCCACTTGCTTGCATACCGCTCTTGCATAAACAGCATAGGCAGACTCATAAAAGTGTGTCTGACCCCTTGTTAACCTACCAGAGGACAGACTTATAATTTTAGGGAGTGTTTATATCATCTTGACCCTTGTCTCTAGGATAGCAGGTCCAATTTGATGGCTAGTGCACATGGAGGACCCATCAGTAAGATTATATATGCAGAACCAAACCCAAGCCAAACAGTAATGTCATTGTCTTTTTGGATAGTCTACCATTCATATAGTCACAATTCTACAGTCCTATATTTTGCCAGTCATGTTGAAGATCCTGTCTGTGAATCATACTGGGTAGTAGATTGTCTGTCTATTTAGAAATAAATCAGCTACCACCTTTCTGGAGAGCCTCACCTCTTTGTGTATTTGCCAAATAGTGGTGAAGATGTTTTTGATAGTAGGTAGATAGTGCTCAGAGGTAGATGCTTAAGTGTAGCCACTTCCAGTTTGGTTTTATGTGCCATCATTTTCTGCCAGTTGTTCAGGAGTTACTGCACTTCTACAATTAATATAGACTTAAGTCATGCACCTTTTTGTTGTTAGACCTGTGTACTAATCTGGTGTATATCAACCTCCAATGCAGTGGACTAAACAAGCTCACTACTGGCCATGTATTTCCAGAGTCAACACCAGTATTCTGGGGAGCATCTGATGAATTGTGCTGTGGTGGTTTGGGCTGTCCTTGCCCTTACTTGAACCTGCCTCGAATTATAGTCCGCTACCACGTACCAATGCGGCACATGCTGTTTCCTGATGAACTCCTTCCGTCCCCCATTGTGGTATTCAAAACTCTGTTATTCTCAAATGAAGAACGACAGTGGATATTCTTAATTTGTGCTTGATCCAAGGAGAGGTATTAGAAAGTTTTTTGAACGTGTGTGTCATGGCATAGCTTCTGAATTTTGCTTTTCAGCAAGCTGACTTACCTTGTCATGTAAGTAAAATAAAAAAATTTCCCAACTTAATTTACAGCCAAGAGCAAAAGTGCCACGGTGTTAGAATTATAATGTACACTTTCCGGCTCATCATATGCTCTGCAAAGCAGTGTTTCTGTTTATACGCTGTTGTACATATTGATAAAATACAGCTCACCTCTGGAAACAGCTACTATAGGTAAGAGGAGGAATGTAATGTAGTGGGAGTCTTTTTATAGGGTACAAACATGAGGTCTTGGTCATGAGGTGACGACTTTGCTATTAGCGCTCAGCTAGTAAACAACTGCATGGAAAACCTGCACTAGTTCTAAAAGAAAACCACCCTGGTGGTCCAGAACTCGAACCTAACCTCACAATTGCATTCCCCAAGTAACCTCAAATACTTTCTTTTTATTATGCCATGGACCAAACAGGGAATACTTTTCTCTACGTTTCCTTTTTCTAACTGCTAACATAATAACCTATGTGAATGTCAATCGCCATCAACTAAGCCACTTCTTATTCACGAGGTTTTGCTCTGTTATTCCAGAAGTTTTTTTTTTTTTTTCCCTCCCTCAACTTCTAATGTCAATTGAGTGCTGCATTCCTTTACTGCTTTGCGTGAATAAACAGACAGCCTTTAACAAATGGAAAGCCAGTTCTGTCATGTTTGGGAGTGTTAAGCATTATTTCTCCTCTTCATGTGGGTGGCAAAAGCTGAAAGGAAGCCGAATGGGTGGTACTGGGGTTTTCTGCTGTCTAAATTCTGTCCTGTTATTAATGCTCCTATTGCCCAATCCACTGCCATTTCTCCATCTACCACACCAGCCTGGCTCCAGTGCAAATTCCACATCAGAGGACAGTGTTTTTCAGTCTCCGAGCGTTAGGGTTCTGAGGCTGAGCAGTAATGACCATGTTTCGTGGCTCCATTACAGCCATCTCTAGCTTCAGCTTTCTATTTCTCTTTCCTTTTCTCACTTTTTCTTTCTATTTTCCTTCATCTTTAATTGCTTCCTTGTGTTACACACGTTTTTGTTCCAATCACTTCCCTCTATTACTCACTCGCTTTTTCATTACTTACGTTTTTTTCATTGCTTTTCACTGCTTCATGATGTTCTTACAAACCCAAAAAACACACACATGCGTTCTTTTTTTTCAATCAGAAAGACTTGAAAGCTCTTATTACCACCCCTCAATAATAATAATAATAAAAATAATAAAAAACAGTGTACAATGCCGATGTCCCAGCTTTGCTAAGAGAGCTTCGTTTGTGTTTTTGCACATTGGTTGGCAGCAGTTGAGCCAGTTGGGTTTGTGGCAGACATTTTACCATACTGTAAATCTGAAGAAACCACACAGCAGCCATGTTTTCCATCCAGAAGGTTCCTGGTCATAATATTTATTTCTACGAATGGTTCTCATATTCTGTAAAAGTAAACTTCTCTTGTTCTCAGTTATGCACATTGTAGATTTTAGGGAACAAATTCCATTGTTTTTAGCATCAGCTCGCAAATATTTTAAGATGTATTTGTGTTGTTTCATTAGTGCTGTAATAGTGAAAGGTGACTGGTTTTATATGTCTCTGATGAACAGAATTTGCTGTGCCATCTAACTTCAAAAGATGAGGGCAGTATGGTGCATGCTTTAGAGAAATATGCTGGCTTCCCACCTCAGCAGTATTATTCAGAAAGCCTTAAAAAGGTAAAGAGATCACACTATTGGTTTACCTACTGTAATCTTGTATGGGTATTTAATACTTGTTATTAATCTTCAATGGTGTAGCTTGTCAATTTTTGTGTACATTAAAAGTGCGTGGCTTTGTGTTGTAGATGGTGGCATTACTGACAATGGAGGTCAATAGTAGTCAGATCACTTCATCAGCCTCGTTAGAAAGGTTTGTAGTATTATGCACACACATTCAACACATTCAGCCACTTTGGGTTTCTGAGCATGAGGTAAGGTCAACTCGCACCCGAAACATTTTGTCGTGTGTGTGTTTTGTGTGTGTGTGTGTGTGTGTGCGCACGTCTTAAAGCATGGATATGCTTATTAAACGCTTCAGTCCACATCAGCTACATACAGTAAGACACGCAATTTGAGTTTTTGCTTTGTTGACTTTTTTCAAGAAAAAATACTGACTTCAAATTCGAATCACAATGGTCAAGTTATGCCTAAAATCAACTGAACAACTTTCCAATAAAGCGACCAAAATTGCCTATCAAGTGATCGATGAAACTGACAGTATCGTTGTACATTTTTTTGAAAGGTAGAAATAAAAGGCAACAGGATAAACATCCGTAAAACGATTCCTCATAACATTTTAAAGCTATGATGTACAGAACATCACACAAAGATATAGAAAAAAAAATGTCTAAAACATTTTGGTGCAATAAACCTAAAACAATTAGAAAATAAATAACTGCAGGCAAGATTTGCGCAACATCGATGCACTGACAAACATTTATTTTTACAGAATAAAATTCTATAAACCTTTACAGATCAATATTGTTCAATACTTAAACCTCTAAAGCTGAGATGCTCCTGTGTCGGTCACGGATGATGGAAAGTGAAACTTCAATCTGTCACAGGGGGGTTGGATTTATTCACGCACGTTAAAAATATTCATTAAAAGCTTCTTTCTTTTCACATTTTTATTTACAGCATTATCATAACAGGCTGTATAATAACTTGGGAGAAAACCAGTAGTTCTATGTGAAATCAGACATTGAGCACCCCCATATAACAAAAATGGTGCGATCCTTCGTCTCAACACCTCCGCAAAGATTTGACTGTGAGATAGTTGAATCAGGATCCTCCTATCGACCCATCGGATCTTTCATTACTCAGGATCACACATTGATTCACATGATTTATGTCTTAATCGCATCTCCTCTGTGTCCATGTTTTGCTTTCGTTGCAGGTGCACGTTTGACAGCATTCATTCATTATCAGTAGCCTGTATCCCTTTGGTCACATGTCCTGAGGTGGCACCTCTTATTGGTTCTCTGCTAAACCATTGTAATTCATGTCACTGTTCTCAGCTCAGTGCAGAGTTTATAAAAGCGGTTGAAACAGCCTGGCTCAGGTAAAGCTTTTACAGTGAACATTATACGCAAACTGCATAAAAATATATGAATATTGAAAATATACATTATGTACAGATTAGATATATAAGCAATTGGTCTCTTTCTCTTTTCTCAGTAAGAAGCTGGTGATTGAGGATGAAGCTGTGATGGCTCTGTGGTGTGTCAGCCTGTCCAGTTTAGAACGGGCAGTTCTGTTTCTGTTTGAGCGTGTTCTTTCTGACCCCAATGTTACGAAGGATCTGGAGAACGTCGTCACGGACTCCTTATTGGTAAGTAATTACGATCTTCATCACTAAAAATCAGTGGTGGAAGTATTTTTTTTTGAGTATCTGTACTGGACTGAAGTATTACCATTTGGGAAAACTAACTTTACTACATTTTAAAGTCAAATATTGTACTTTTTACTCAACTACATTTTGCAAAATCAGTCGTTCCTTTTTATTTATGAGAATGAAAACTTCAATGTCAATCACATAGCAAGCCACCAATCAGGGTAGAGCGCACGTTGTTTCGAACTTGTTTTGATTGGCACTTGGTGGTATCTACTTACCTCCATCATACAGTTCAGCATCAGCTCAACAGCAAGCAGAACATTTAGAGAGGAATAAATGATGGAAGAAACTCCTGACTCGAACTTGACACAATTTTTTTAGCAGTTGAGAAGAAGCTTTGTGTAATAATACTACCTGTGTGCAATATTGCCTGCAATACGTGCGTAACCAATTACTAGTGGTCCCTTTTTTTCCTTATTTGTATTTATACATTGTGTTGTGTATATACTGTATACTATAGTATGTGTCTATTTTTTTATATATTTGCATTTATTTTTTCTTTGCTGCTGTAACAGAGAAATTTCCCCACTGTGGGACAAATAATCTTATCTGATGTATAAATGATATTAATATCATTTTATTAATAGATTGTTGTGCTAAGAGTAACATTAGTCTTTTCAAATTAACTGAGTTGATTTAAGAGTCTTGTGACAAAAATAATAATAGGAACATTATAGCCATAATAAATCATAATACTTATAATACTGGATATTTAGGTACATTTGAAGGCAAATAATTTTGTACTTTTTTTTATTTAGGTGAAAGTTAAAAGGGAGCACTTTTACTGGAGTAATATTTGACTTATTATATCTCTACTTTCTTTTAAGTACATGGTTTGTGTATTTCGTTCACCACTGCTGAAACCGTGATTGGGGGAGGAACTCCAGCTGCACCGAATTGTATTTGAAAAGGTGCCGCTTTCCAGCTGTGTTTTAAACCTTTCGTATCGTCATCTACCTCTTCCAAATAGTGCAGGTGTCTTATTGCAAACACTGTCAGAGCAAATTTACTTAGTTGATTTTGGATCATGGATAACGAACCAGTTGTTTTTGTCAGCGCGTTGTGTGTTTGACGTGGTTATTTTTGCTCACAACAGTCATGTCATAATATTTACACAAACTGCTAATGAGTTTCCATTTGAAATATTGAAGGTGAGTCAAGAGGCTTTTATTGTCATTTCTACTATACACAGTGGTGCACAGTACTCAGTAAAAACGAGACACCGTTCCAGGTGCTACACTAAACAACATAAAGCTACATAAAGTGCATCGAGTGCAACCTAGTGCAAACAGTGCAGATGAAAATCAGTGCAGACAGACAGACAGTCAACACAAAACAATACACATAACACAAGATAGCGCCGACCAGTAAACTCACTGTATACTCTGAATATGCGTGTGTGTATGCGTGTGTGTGTGTGTTCCAGTTCAGTTCTGTGTATTGAGGAACCTGATTGCTTGCAGGAAAAAGCTGTTACACAGTCTGGATGTGGCGGTCCGAACTTCGGAACTGCTTTCCTGTTGGCAGGAGAGTGAAGAGTGGGTGTGTGGGGTCGTCCACAATGTTGTTGGCTTTGCGGATGCAGCGTATGGTGTAAATGTCCATGATAGAGCGGAGAGAGACTGTGATGATCTTCTCAGCTGTCCTCACTATCCTCTGTAGGGTCTTGCGATTCGAGACGGTGCAGTTCCCAAACCAGGCAGTGATGCAGATGTCTCTCTGTAGAACATGGTCAGGATGGGGGAGGGAGATGAGCTTTCTCAGGAAGTAGAGACGCTGCTTTCTTGATGATGGAGCGGGTGTTGATCCTCCAGATGAACACCAAGGAATTTGGTGCTCTTGATGATCTCTACTGAGGATCCATCGATGATCAGTCGCTCTGTGCTCTCCTGAAGTCCACAACCATCTCTTTGGTTTTGTCAACATTGAGAGACAGGTTGTTTGCTCCACACCAGGCTGTTAACTGGTTCACCTCCTCTTTGTATGCTGACTCGTCATTCTTTCCGATGAGACCCACCATGGTCGTGTCATCGGCGAACTTGACGATGTGGTTCGAGCTGTGCATTGCTACACAGCGTGAGTCAGCAGAGTGAACAGCAGTGGGCTAAGCACACAGCACTGAGGGGCCCCATGGCTCAGTGTGGTGGTGCTGGATATGCTGTTCCCGATCCGGACTGACTAAGGTCTCCCCGTCAGGAATAATTCACTGATGAAATGTTACGCAGCCTATAGTTTACAGGATGTGCTGTCAGGACTAGAAATCACGTTCTGTGTACACATACAGCATGAAAATACGCTGGCGGATCGCACTGTAATAGACTTTCTTCTTGTTCCCTTACAAGACCTTTAAGTAGGTATTTAGAGCAAAGGAGTCTGTTTATATCTCCTTCCATCTGATTTAATTAACTCAGAGTAACAACATGCCCTCATTTGTTTCCCTAGTAAACATGTCTCCTCTTATTGTAAGAAAATTGCAAAAGTCTCAATGAGAGCACCTTAATCTCTCTGTTGTATGTTTGTGCTCCAGGACTTATTTGACATATGTCAGCTAATTTGCCAGCCCTCAACTCTTCGTTGCTGTTTTTGTCTTTGACAAACGCATTGTTTAAACTGCAATCAAAAGTGGGGAAATAGAGAGAAAAAAAAAGAGTTTTGCAGCTTTAATCCCCCTCCATTCGCCATTCTCAGAGTTTAGATTCAATAACAATAAACAGCATCACTCTACATGCTCAGTGCCAAAACTTTTTTGGCTAAGCTACAATTGACTATTCGTGAGATTTGTTGGGGAGCAAGACACATAAAAGTAGTGTGGTTTCACAGAATTTTGACTTCAATACCAATAACAACTCTCATGATATTTGACACTATTATGACACTACTAGGGGGGGCTTTACTAGTAATAAGGTGTAAATGATTATTATCTTTTTATAAGAAACGTTATACGGCAGGTAGACAGAGGTAATGAAGTACAAATACTTCGTTACTGTACTTAAGTACATTTTTCTGGTATCAGGACTATTTATTTTTCAGACAACTTTTTACTTTTTCTCGTTACATTTTTTACACAAATATCTATACCTTCTACTTCTTACATTTTCTAACCAGCCACCATTTTCAGCCCATCAACCTATTTCTTGTTATTGTGCTGCTTTTTCAATCTACCACTGGTGTATCATTTCCTGGCTCTCACACACCACAGACAGAGTAGTTTATGAAGCAAACAATGAGCAGGCAGAAGGCAACAAGACGTTTGGGGTTAACGTGGATGAGACCCGGGGAGTCAGTGATGTAAACATGACTGAGAAAAGACACATTCCTGATCATCATCTCTCTGCTTGTGTTCTATATGGTGGATGTTCAGCCTGGAAACATTCATTATGAAACTAAATTTAAAATTATTTTTGTATTATGTTAATTAATGTTAATTAACCCGTTAATAACACGTTAACTCAAATTAATTTTAACGGCACAAATTGTATTAATGCGTGAATAATGCAGCGTGCATTTCTGTTTGACCATTTTTATTGAAAAAATATAAATAAATAAATATAAAAGAGATATAAAATTCTGCAAGCATTTGTTTTAGTTACACCAAAATCCGGCATGATGCGCACAATGAACCCTCTGGGGTCGACAAACGCGCCGGCGCTTTTTGTGGCATTTATTTCTCATAACGACCGAAACAAACTTAAATTAATCCGTCTTTTTTGATCATACAGATAAGAGCAATACGTCATTCAAATCTGTAAAGGGTCTAGTTTTATTTGTATACACTCATAATAGCAAAACGCTGCGCTTTTGTAAAATAAAGAAAACAGACCAGGAATGCTCTCTGCCGTCTCAGTCATCTCTCTTCACAGACAGATATAAAACAACCTGAATATCAGTAAATACCTGCCTTGCAGACTTATTAAATATATGAATAGAAAGCTCGAAATGTCTACTTTTAAATAAACCAATTTACAGATAAAACAAATATTCACTGATTATGTAATCTGTATGAAAGTTAGAAGAGATACAGTTTCTCCAGTATCACCTCATTAACCGTCCGTGTGGAAACATAGCAAAGGTTTTGTTTGGTGTCCTAATGATTTATTTGATTTAAAACACCATAATTACTTAAAAAGAATTACAAGAAAATTTTGGTCTTTAATGTTCTATGTTGAGTTTGGTTTCACTAATAATAAACATACATTTGCATTAAGCATTAATATTTGTCCATGTCCATGTTGATTAGAGAATTAAAAACTTGAAAAGGATTATTTTAAAGTACATTTAGAACAGATAGAAATGTGCAATTAAGTTGTAATTAATCACAATTGAATATTTTAATTTAAATGATATTTTAATACTAATATGACGTTAGGTCCAGTTACCAGCGTGACACTAAAACAGGTTATTTTAGTATTGGAGTATTTTAGCGATTAATCCATTGATTAATCAAGTAATCGGAAAAGTTTTATACAATATAAAATAAGATGGGTCTCTTTAATGTAACAAAAATTTGTTTCCTTTTTTTTTTATATATATAAATGTAAATTTCTATTGCTGAAATTGAAAACTTTAAATATTTTGTGATGTCATTATGGAGGACTAGAAGAGGATCCCAGCAACAACTTGTACAACTGGTGAATTTCATGAGACACTGTGTGTGTGTGTGTGTGTGTGTGTGTGTGTGTGTGTGTGTGTGTGTGTGTGTGTGTGTGTGTGTGTATATATATATATATATATATATATATATATATATATATATATATATATATATATATATATATATATACAGTGAGGAAAATAAGTATATAAACACCCTGCTATTTTGCAAGTTCTCCCACTTAGAAATCATGGAGGGGTCTGAAATTGTTATCGTAGGTGCATGTCCACTGTGAGAGACATAATCTAAAAAAAATCCAGAAATCACAATGTATGAGAAAGTCAATGTTAATATTTGGTACAGTAGCCTTTGTTTGCAATTACAGAGGTCAAACGTTTCCTGTAGTTTTTCACCAGGTTTGCACACACTGCAGGGTGAGATCTTGCATGGAGCCCCAGTCCGAGTGAGATTGACAGTCATGTTTAGCTTCTTCCATTTTTTAATGATTGCTCCAACAGTGGAACTTTTTTCACCAAGCTGCTTGGCAATTTCCCCGTAGCCCTTTCCAGCCTTGTGGAGGTGTACAATTTTGTCTCTAGTGTCTTTGGACAGCTCTTTGGTCTTGGCCATGTTAGTAGTTGGATTCATACTGATTGTATGGGGTGGACAGGTGTCTTTATGCAGCTAACGACCTCAAACAGGTGCATCTAATTTAGGATAATAAATGTAGTGGAGGTGGACATTTTAAAGGCAGACTTTACAGGTCTTTGAGGGTCAGAATTCTAGCTGATAGACAGGTGTTCAAATACTTATTTGCAGCTGTATCATACAAATAAATAGTTTAAAAATCATACATTGTGATTTCTGGATTTTTTTTTTTAGATTATGTCTCTCACAGTGGACATGCACCTCGATGACAATTTCAGACCCTCCATGATTTCTAAGTGGGAGAACTTGCAAAATAGCAGGGTGTTCAAATACTTATTTTCCTCACTGTATGTGTATATATATATATATATATATATATATATATATATATATATATATATATATATATATATATATATATATATATATATATACACACAGTATATACACACACACACACAAAAATTCAAGATTGCAAAAAGATCTCATTACACAGAGATGAACAATATTATACGGTACTCATTTTGAGTAAGATCATCTCTTTTTCTAATTTCTTTTTTGAAAATAATATTTTTATTTTTATTTTTTAATTTGTACATTTGATCATGCATTAACTTGGGCCAAATTTGACTTGTTGGTAGCACTTGGTCTAACTTTTTTTTTATAGTAATGTGCACTTCCTTAAAAAGGATACAGTGAAGCATTTCATCATTAGTATTAGTCAACTAAATTACAGAGACTAATCCTATTAATACATTTTCTCATATTGAAACATTTTACAGTATAGTTAGCTAACCTGTTCACTTTTGAGCTCTCTGTGAAGGGCAGGATGCTTTTCAGGAAGATGCTTTGCTAATATCTTCAACCTGTTCTTTTACATTATCATGTTCATCTGCATGGTAGACAAAACATTCCCAAACTTAATTCCTTGACTCAGATATGCTGCAGGCATGAAAGGAAACCAGGTGGATTTATCTCCAAAGTGATTTTATCACATTATACTGTGTGTGTGTGTGTGTGTGTGTGTGTGTGTGAGATTTGTATCACTGCACACACTTGATTAGCGGCATGTATGTGATTCACCCAAGGGAAAATGACATCATTGTGTTAAGGTCATACAAAGGACCCAAAGTATTGGAAAGTTGAAATTCTACCGATTTTTTTTTTTTATGATTGAAGGTAATATTGTGCAACCCTATGAGAAAACCTACCAGCTCTTAAAATTTCCTCATAAACATTAGACATAACCTAGAACGCTTTGCATTTCCAAACACCTTATGGTTGGGTTTTATTCATTTTATGAATAAAATATTGGTTTTATTAATTTGGCTTTTTTTTTTTTTTTTTTATACAAGAAGTAGTACGCTTTGGCAGTGAGCAAAACTCATTCAATCAAATTCCAGCACCTACCAACAAAAATGAAACCTTCCAGAAATAAAGGCATGATCTTTATGTATTGTGCAGGTCACACTTTTTAGTTCACACTTAGTGACTTGGTTATTTGATTTATGATAGCCACAAAATTATCCATTTACTGGACCCCATTGTATTCATTTACTTCTTATTATGTCCTAAAAACGCAGGTGAAATGGCTAAAATGCATTGCCTCTTGATGTGATTGTGAATATGGGTGAGCATCTCCTCTCTGCTCTGCAATGAACTGGTGTTTGGTAATCTGCAGTTCCACAGTGACCCGGAAAAAGTGAAATAGTTCCTTAAATTGAACTGTCATATTTTTATACACATGCATTTGCATATACACTGATCATCTATGACTTTACAAGTTAAGTAAAGGAGACTTGCCAATCTCTAAAAGTGTGTAGATCCCTCTTTGTATAACCAGAAATGCTCTGACCTGAGGCATGGACTCTATAAGACCTCTGAAGCTGTGCTCTGATACTTGGCTCCAAGATTTTAAATCCTGTACGAGGTGGGACCTCTATGGATTGGAAATATGAGGAATTTGGAATTCTCCCATAATCAGCGTTAAAACATTTTCAGCATTTCATACATTAGCTGTTCTATGGGATTAAACCAGATGAACTAGCCTTCACTCCCCACCTGCATTAATATGTTATGGATATCTATCACCCTCTCACTGGTTAACTGGTTGTTCCACCTTGGGTCACTTTTGGTAGTTATTAACCACTGCATACCAGGAACATCCATCACTAATGCTCTGACCTATTAAAAAAATCGGACTCATTATCTAGCCATCATAATTTGGTCGAGTTGCTAAGATATTAATGCTTTCCTGCTTTAAACTTATCAATTATGAAAATCGGTTGTCCACATGATGCTGGAAATATTCCACCTCCTAACAGGTGCCACTGTAACGAGATACTCGGTTATTTACTTTACTGTCTTTGGTTTTAATGGTAAGGCTGAAGTTTATTAGCCATCTGAAATGGCACAAGGGTTGTTTTTTATTTATTTATTTATTTATTTATTTATTTACTAATTTTTTTATTAACGTGAAGCTGTTTATAAAGCTCCAATGAGGTTTTATTTCATCAGTACAGGGGGGTCCCGTGGGGTCCCGTAGGTGTCACCTGTTTGTTCATTTCTATACTTTGTTTTCTTCTGACTCTACTCCGTTACAGTTCCTTGTAGTGAAATAGTTTTAAAGTTACTGCCGTTAAATTTTGCAATTTTTATTTTTTTAAAAGAAAGGATCAATGAGCAGCGTCTGCTGTTTGCAGCTGAAACATCTCTTTTTATTGGACCAGCAAATTGGCAGCTCTTGGCAGGCGTCGAATAGCAAGTGTTACGGGAATATCTAAGATGCTTCTTGTTGCTTTTGGGGGATGAAAGGGGATATGTGTGTGTGTGTGTGTGTGTGTGTGTGTGTGTGTGTGTGTGTGTGTGTGTGTGTGTGTGTGTGTGTGTGGAGATGAGAGGGGCTCATTGTAGGGTTTTTAGCAGCCAAGCAAACGCAAAGCAAAACAACATGTAACTTCTTTCCATCACCTACATAAATACATACTTTGCTTGTTTGATCAAAGGGCACATGTTTTTTGAAGGTTTTTTTTTCTTGTGTCTGTTAAACAGTTTGTGTTTTACTGCATTCCTGGCCCATATGACTGGTGCAGAAATGGCAATATAATAGTTATGCCTGTGTTCCAATAAAAATATGAATAAATGCACTTCAGGCATGCATGTACAGCTGCTTATGTGCAGGTCAATTAAAACAGCTGCTAAAATGTATATGGTTGCATGTTTTGAAGAAGAAACTTAGGATTGATTTTAGCCACTAAAGTAATTACAGGTGTGTGTGTGTGTGTGTGTGTGTGTGTGTGTGTGTGTGTGTGTGTGTGTGTGTGTGTGAGAGAGAGAGAGAGAGAGAGAAAGAGAGAGAGGGAGAAGACTGGATGGAATGCCACAGTTTATAATCCTCATTGATGTAGCTGCATTGCCCCCTAGTGCTATTCCTAGATCTGACATGCATATTGCAAATATTGGTTGCTGCCTTGTTTTTATTCTTTGGTTGTTTTTTTTTTGTTGTTTTTTTCTAGCCCAAAGCATCAGTGCTGCACTGCCACATCTTTCTCATAGTGAATGATATTTTCAGGTAGGTGATGCTTTCAACTGTGTGCAGCCAATTGGTAAACTGCTTAATGTAAGTTTTTGTTGATGAATTCAAATACCAGTAATGCATCTACAAGTATTGTCCAAAAGTCTGAGCTTACTACAAATAACAAATGGTGATTTGTAATGTGTTCTTAATATACACATTGGTGGCAAAATTCCAATATATTAACGTTCCATGCATGGATTCTGCAAAGAAATCGATTTTTCTTTGCATAACACAGTTATTGTTCTTTAATAAATAAAACTATACTGTAGTAGTGAAAATAAAGTAGTAATCCCAGACATTTGAACTCTACTAAAGGTAAAAAGATTCATAATGTGTGGGGTTTTCTTTTGTATTTATAGAAATGCTCTAATATCAATCGAAGACAATGTTGCACTGAGAAATCTATTACAAGTTTTCACTAGATGTTTTCTTCAGATGCGTGCTGCACAAAGGCCACAGGTATCTGCCACCTTCATCATTTTGTCTGTTACTGTGTTCTTTATTTTCTTTCATTATTTTAATAATTGAAACATAAAAACGCAAATAAGATTTAATACTTTAAACAGATTGCAACCTGTGTATTCTGTCCACACAGTTTTTTGCAATAATATGATGGTACTATATTAATGGTAAAGTGCATGGATGTGCATGATAAAATTGTAGTGTACATACAGGACTTTTGACTTATTGGCAACATTTGGAATGTGTAAAAAGGTTTATTGGACTAATCCCACACTGACTGTATGTAAGAGGCCTTTCATTAAATTCAGTTTATTCTGAGATAATAAAAACATTGTCAACAAAACCATGTCTTGTGTGGTTTTGTTTTATTCATTTTTTAACTTTTTTGCTAATAACATGAACATGTAAAAAGCTTCATTCTGTGACCATTGAAGCATTTCAGTGTCGAATTAGTCATAAATCACACCCAGCATGTTGTCATGTATACTATCAAGTTTCTTAGGGCTTTGAGGAGAAACATCAGATACTCCATAATAACAGTATGGATTCCCTTTGTTAAAGATTCCTTTGTTGAGAAACCTAAATGTGTGTGTTTCAGCAACGACTACCACTGAGATCTTTTTTTCCTCATGTACCTCATGACCTGCTCACACCCTTATTGACTATACCATCAGGTACAGTATATACAAATCTTTTTTCATTTTATATACAGTACAGTGGTACCTCGACATACGAGTTTAATTCGTTCCGTAACCTTGCTCGTATTTCAAATTGCTCGTTTTTCAAAGCAAATTTCCCCATTGAGATTAATTGAAATGCCATTAAACCGTTCCAGTCCCCAAAATGCCACCCCAGTTGTTTTTGTTACGTGTTTTTGAATAAGAAAAATGTATTTATAAATGACAAATATTGTATAAAAACATAATAGAAAGAGTATGTAAAGATATAATAAGGTTTTATTCAGCGTATTTTCCTTGGAGATGAGACGACTTGAGCTAACGAAAACACCGGTGTGTGTGTGTGTGTGTGTGTGTGTGTGTGTGTGTGTGAGTGAGTGTGCAGGGGAAGGCGATAAGCCAGGGGTCACCAACCTTTTTGAAACTGAGAGCTACTTTTTGGGTACCGATTAATGTGAAGGGCTACCAGTTTGATACACACAGTTTTCAGTTCGATCTGAAATACCACATTTGTTCAGTTTACCTTTTATAATATGTTATTATTAATAATTAATGATATTCATTTATGTGAAGACACTGGTCATGTTAATGATTTCTCATAATAATTATCAACAAATATTTTAACAAAGTAGGAAACAGCTATTTTAAGAAAAGGCCCGCGGGCTACTCGTATGGTCTTCGCGGGATACCTGTTGCCTGCGGGCACCAGGTGACCCCTGCGATTAGCGGAGGTGGAGGGAAAACTCGTTTTTTACTAGCACTCCTGCACACTACGTATCCCTAAACTTACAAATTTTTACTTTTTCTTCTTTGCTTATTTTAATTTTTGTCACAATCTTCGCTTTCTGGCTTCGATTCGCCATCTAGCAACGGCGCCTTGAGCTCGTATCTCAAATTTTTGCTCGCATATCAAAGCAAAAAAACCGAGGGACCGCTCGTATCTCAAAAAACTCATATGTTAGGGCACTCGTATGTCGAGGTACCACTGTACATCTATACTCAAAATATGTATGTTTCAGTTGCATGAGCAAAGATCAGTCTTTTAAAAAAAATACAGTATACATTTAAACCTGTTATCAAATGTTCTCATGTTAGAAGCTTCCATTCCAGGTTATGGTACATTTTGAATGTTTTCAGACACAACAGTGCCAGTGAATGTAATTCCTAAACCCATCACCAAACACACTACACCTACCTGTCATACTGCTGCAAACACAGTTACAGATCGCAGGTCTACAGATGATATCCACACAAAGCCACAATGTCTGTACTTACTCATAATATGTGCGAGCAGCACGGGGAGCACAGATGTTTGGCTTCACTGAACAACGATTGTTTCAAAATGTACTGATGGGAGACCAAATCCCTGGGTATTAGAAATGGTGAATTTGGGCTCCAGTTCAGACACCTCAGACCAATAAGCAATTTGGCTTAAGGGTGTCTCCAGGAGAACACTGATGAAAGGGTATATGAGTAATCATATAGCCTTGGGCCTGTGTGATATCACAAAGTTAGATCAGTAGTGTGATAAATTGTCAGAATACACTTATTAGAAATATCGCTGATTCTCAAGACCTTTAGGTTTCCAATTAACTCCATTGTTTCTTGCAAGATATGTAAGAAATAGGAAATCAAAATGTATTTTTTTTGTAGGATTTTGTGAAAAGAAATGTATTATGAAATGAAATGAAATTTGTTTTGCACCAATCCAAAACCCAGTAATGGTGAGGGATAAAACGTATAATGATCATCATTGGAATTTGCTTGGAATTTGTTTACCTTGTTAGGATTAATTACACCGATCAGGTATAACTGACAAAGTATTTTGCTGACAAAACAGCCCTGATCTGTCAAGCATTAACAGCATTAACTTCTTTAGCAATTTGAGCTACATAAGCTCATCTGTTGGATCAGACTGCCCTTTCCCATTCATTCCTTGGACCACACTCTTGTCAAACTCTCTTAAATCCTTATGCTTGCCCATTTTTCCTGCTTCTAACACAATAACTTTAATAACAAAATGTTCACTTGCTGCCTAATACAGTAAACACACTCACTAACAGGTGCCACGATGAAAAGATAATCTGTGTTATTCACTTCACCACTCATAATGCTATAACAATAAAGTTATGCCTGATCGGTGTGTATTTAATTATATTTAATTAAAATCATATTCATGATTACAATGCAACTAATTTTTGTGGAGCAGTATATATAAATGAAAACATTATATAAAAATAACGGTTTTTTTAAATATTATTATGGGCTGGGTAATTGAAATGGGCTGATACCAGTATTACTATTTTTAAATATATCACAATCTGTGTTCTCTTTACTCTACAACATTAACCCCACCATAATCCTTATTCATAGATGTGCCACAGAATGTGTGGTTGGAGCACCTGAGCTGGATTGGGACATTAGTAAAGACATTTCTTCAAGATAGAAACCAGGAGGAGGACAGCAGCAAGTGAGAGCACAAACCTATGTTTTCTTTTTAAACATTTTTATTCTGTTTTAACAGGAGCACCTGTACCCCTGCGTATTCATGTAGCATTCCGGTCTGATTATTATGTCTCAGGAGTGCAATGCAAACAATCATGCAGATCAGAGGTTTTTAAAATATACAGAGTAGGTCATTAAAACAAACTGAATGAACAAGTCCCTGATTACACCTTTTCCCTTCTATTTGATGTTTGATATGAACAGTAATTAAACATTGATGATTTTATGCCTTGTGCTGCCGTGATGTGATTGGTCAATTTGGTTAAGTGCACAGATTTAAAGGCTTAAAGTGAACATTTAAAGGCTCTTGCATGGAGGAGTTGGTGTTGAATCTATAATGATCTTAGAAGTTGAGCTAATTTATGAGTTGCTCAGGAGCACCTGATTCCAAATCCAGCTGACTGTAGAAAGGACATTACTCACACACTCCGGTGCTCATGATGTTTCTCGCTTTCCAGTGATTGTAATGTTTTTATGATTTTTTTTTTTTTAATCACACTTGGTGTCACACAGGTGAGGATGGGTTCCCCTTTTGAGTCTGGTTCCTCTCAAGGTTTCTTCCTCATACTATCTAATGGAGTTTTTCCTCACCACACTCATCCCAGGCTTGCTCATCTGGGATCAAAACATATTTATAACACTTATATTTACATCTATAATCCTTACATTCTGCAAAGCTGCTTTGAAACAATGTCCATTATAAAAAGCACTATAGAACAAACTCGAATTGAATGGAATTAACTTAAGCAGATGTATTGGTGTGTATAGTACAGAGCAAAAGCTGTAGATATTGCTGAACCAAAAGGCGACAAAATGCTGGTTATGAAATGGTAATAACTGAGGTCAGAGGCTTTTTGGACTAATGTCTTTGCCCTTATTTGGGATATTGGATCGCAGCACGATCACAGAAACCTTTTAGCCCCCACTGATCTGACTAAACCACCATAATAATGCAACTGTTCACTTTAATGCACATCATTTTCTCTGTCAGTGCAGTGCACATGTGTTTTATTTAACCACAAAACAGACAAAACAAAAGTGTTAGCTGCTTATATTTTGTCTAATTAAGAGGAGACCACAAAGACCACAAAGTTGGAGCAGTGGTGTTCAAGCCAAATGTTCTTAAATGTGGGCACATTAAACAGATGTGTAATGTCTGGAATTTCCAATATCATCTGTTCTTTCTTGCAGCCATTACCCAGCTCACTTTTCTGTACTGACTGTGTTGCAGAAGACACAGGGCTGTGTTTGAGGTCTGGTTCTTGCTTGTCCAGGCTGGTCATTGGATAGATGTTGCTGCTCAGATACTGGTCTCTGTAGGATCTGGGCAATCAGACCCTTTGCTGTTTCTCTTGATGTTCTACCATGACCCCACCAACAGAGGGCACCAGAGCACTCAGCATAATGTAAGACATCCAGTTAAACAAGTGTAACTGAAATTAGATGCAGTCTGATTAAACTGTGCAATGGTATGTGTGATGAAATCTGGAATAGATTATGTACGTCAGGGGTCCCCCAAAGTTTTTTCTCAGGGTCACCATAATTTGTTTTCTTTTTTTAATTGGGGCCGGGTCAGGCTGAAACAGAAAATGACATGGACTGGAGTGACTACCAGTAGTATTGTGGATATTTTATTGTAATTTTAAATTAGTTTATTATTTTGTTATGCACCATACAACGAGCATTACTTTTTAAGAGATATATCGTCTATTAAAAGAGCTTTTTTTTTTTTTTACTATTGTGCATATTATTGGTGGGTAAACAGGTTTTTTTTTAGGGTAAAATGTTGTTATTAAATACAGATATGAAATGTTATTTTGGATATGTCTCTGGCATTGTTAAGAGCGCTGTTCCAAATGTGCTTTTACATTATTACATCCAAATGGTATAATGTCAAAGCAGGGGTCCCCAAATTAAGGCCGTGTGGACCCCACATTTGTAACAGCGCTCTTAACAATGGCAGAAAAAACTTTGTTGGCACTGAAGTTCTTTCAAATGAATACAAATATAAAATCTATATTCTGTAAGAACCTGCTAACACATCATAGAACCTCCTCAAATTGTAATCTCATTACTTTATTTCACAATAATATGGTTTTCATACAGCATATTTTGCCAAGCTACCAGTATTGCGACGATTCAGAGAATACAGCAGCATCCAAAAACAGACTTTGCACCAGTTTCTTCCCTGAGGGAGTCGGATAACTCAACACCTGGTTGCCCCCAGTACTCAAGTAGGCTAGCCCAACATCTAATGCAGCATGACTAATTATCACTGCGCACACCTCAACTTTATAAAGCCGCATCAGACACTGTGAGGAAACTCTCTGTGCTACCCTGCCAATTCTTTGTATTTATTTTTCGGGGTCTTCTTTTCCGTATACTCGCCTTAACACCGTCGTGTATTTGCACTTTATCTACTCTTGTGTACCCTCATGATCCATTTTGTTCCAGTGTTTACAAGCTTAAAAGAGGAATTTCAATAAAAACCTACTAGACAGAGTTAACTAGAGTATAAAATGACTGATTAACACTATATCTATTGTCTGTTAGAATGTGGCAAGACAGGCATGGAGTGATTTGAAGACTCTCTTCCTCGCCCACACTCTGTCTTCTGAACGACTGTCTGCTGTGAACGAGCTCCTCTGCACTCCGTCAGCAAACCTATTTCTCAGTCTTCTCCTTAACTTTGCCATATTTTCTCAAGTATCAACCAGCAGGGTGACAGATGTTCTAGAGAAGGTAAAACAAAACAACATACAGTACAATCGGTTAACTGAAATACATGTACATTTACTGACTCCGTCATCGAAGTGAACTAGTGCACAACCAGGTGGCCTGGTCCTTAGTGCTTATATTTAGTGTATAGGGGTTTCTGTGGTATGCAGGGAGTGAAATGTTCAAGTGTGCTCCCAGCTGTTTACAGCACCTTGTAAAATGGAGAAGGTTTTAGTCCACCCCTTGACACTGAACAAAAACAAGTTTACAACCTCCAGCTTTCTGCTTTCCCACAGCAGCTGCTGCTTGCTCTTAATGCCACTGATTTAGAGATGTGGCAATGGCAGGCCTTTGTTTCGAGTTGCACATTTTTCTTCTCATTTTTACATTTGTAATAGCGGAGAAAATCCTGGGTCAAACCGAAACTGAAAAGCCAGGTCTGTTAGTATTACATTAAAATATAACCATGTTTATATGATGCGTTTCTAAATGGCACTGGACACTCAGACAACAGATTTGATCAGATCGTAGCAGTCGGCCATGTCATGACATTTTAATTCAATTGGAACTGAATTTACCACTTTATCTCCCTGCCACTAAACCTGATGGTAAACCTTCATATAAAAAGTGGAATCAAATGAAACCCTTTGCAAAAATTGCTAGTAAACATCTGGACAACATACTTTTTTTTTCCATAATATTATAAAAACATTTTTTTATTTGACTCACCATTATATATAAGTTTAAGTAACCAAAGGGATTGTTTTGTATGTGTAGGTGCTGACTGATGCTGGTGTGAGGGGCAGAGCCATGTGTATGCTCTCCTCTGTGCATCAGAAGCTAAAAGGAGATGGTGCAGTGGATGCCAGGCTCAAGATGCTTAAGGACATACTCCATAGAGCATAGTGCCTCAGGCTGCACATAAACACGTGGACGTGCCCAAACGCTGGCATGCGGTAAGCTGTTTATTAGGACAAGGATTTCTGGCATGGTATACTTCCACACTGAAAGCCGGGGCTGTTGAAAATGACATTTATACGCTGAGCACAGCTGCTGGATTTATTTTGAATAGGCAACGTCATGTCAGGCCAATTAAAAGGAACGGAGACATGTATGCATACAGAAAAATACAGAAGAAAACCCATTTAAGGAAAATATGTACAGAGGTTATATTGTTTCTCAATTTATTTATTTTTTATAAATATTTCAATGCATGAATGTTGATGTTAGGAGATGTGTAAACTCCTGGGCAAATAAAATGAGCCATCTACAAAATAGCAGAATTATAATCGTTTAACAGACTTAAAAACAAATTATTGGCTCATAGATAAAGGAACTTTTTTTCATTTTATTTATTAGAATGATTTCAGCTTTTTGTACAAAGAAGAGTCTATGATGTCTATCATTCTATATTGATGCAGTCAAACAGTATTTTTTAACTCAGATATCTGTTGAGATTTATATACATTTTATTTGAAAATGTTCCTAATTTTACCATTGTGAAGACTATAGAATTCAACTATGCTGTTTCTAGCTTTTCCCCTTAACACTTCACTGCAGTAAAAGTAAATAAGCAAATGGTGGCACAGGAGATCTCAGGAGCACATTTGTTTAATGCTCACTAATTCTCTGACCAAATCATTTTTTTAAGACCTTTAAAAGCTTAATAATTTGCCAATTTTGGGCTTGGACAACTTTTTTTTTTACGCCCTAAGAGAATTTTTCCATTTTTCAAATGTAATTTGATTTCAATTCAGTTACTGATATGATCTTGTGAGCAAATGTTGACCGAGTTGACACGGCTCTTGCACAAGAGCACCATGTCTTAAATCACTTTCGTTTTGTTTTTGGAGAACTTAAAAACAAATGCTACAAAAATAATAAAGTCTGTAAATACTGCTTACGATGTAATTTCTCTCTCTCTTTTTTTTTAAATATACAGAATACAGACCAACATGTGTGATAGAAGATTTTTTTATTTATTTTTCCCCCTCCCAGCACCAAGACATGTCTAAATTCAAAAAGGTCTTCCTCATCATCAGTAGTCTCCCATCTGGCCTCAGTCTCTCAGCACAGCCTCTTCTTCTATTCTTTTGCTCTGTTCCAGTCTTACCCTTCAGTAAGAATACCAAATTCAGCCTGCTACTGTCACTAAAACTAAAGCCAAATGAAAACAAAAACCCCCGACAGGCAGTAAACTCAAATGAACACAAATGATAGTATAATCACACAAAGCCTTTTGTAGAATCTTTCATTTTATTTCAGAAAACCTTGAAACAATAAAAACAATTCAAATATATAAAAAAAATTATTTGATAATGGAATCACAGTCGGACGTTACAAAGCAAGTAAGCAATATTATGCAGAATTTTCTTTCATTGTGTAGTTGATATTGCGCTTAAATGACACCAATAAAATCTATACAGCGCGCTAGCTCTAGCCTCCAGTGACCAAGCAGCATTAAATACCAGAAACTGACCTTTCACTGTTTCCAAATAGTCCTAACTGGAATACCAATGCTGAGGTAACATGTTTTGCATGAAAATATAAGGCGGCTTGCCATGTTTGTTACACAAACGGTAACCATGCATTCGTTTCCGCGGCCGCTGCCACCTAAGGGAATTTCTCCAGTAGGGCAGAATGACACAACGTTCATTTATAAAAATATATCATCAATAGTTCAACAATGATACATGTGGCTGCCCTGTGTATATAAATCAGATGGTTATTAGTACTGTGCCATGCTGCTGTGTGCTGCGGTGGAGATCCCTCTGCTGTTTCCACGCTCCGAGCCTGAAGAACAACGCCTGCGTCGGGTCCTGTTTAGAGAGACAAACAAGTGGATGTGGATTTTTAATATGGATATTTAAAAACAAAGCAGTGCCTGACATGTTATCATTCCTTTATGCTTGACCTACACTACAAACCCCACAACTGTACTAAATAGTGTTCACAAAAAAATTGGTACACTGTTGGTGTAGATGCCTGAGCATCCCTGCTGGAGCCACCAAGAGTCGTAAGGATGCAACATTGCAGGAGGATGTTGTAGATACAGGGGTCTGTGGACCAGACTCCTGTTCCTGCTGAACTGAGCCAGTGTTTCTGCAGTACTGTAATCAGCTCAGTAGGCACGGGAGGCCAGGTCCAGTTGACTCTCGGCTCTCTGTATGAGGTCCGTACACAAAACTTCAGACGCGGCTAATACGCTTCCACCGAAGATATTTAGCACTTCGTTTCCCCTGGAATAGAACTTAATGATATTTTAAATACAGCCTGTGCCACTAATTCCATTTGTGCTAGCCTTCTGATAGTAATGCATCTTTAACCAGTTTCTAAATATAGACATTTATGGCCCAGCTTCTCCTGGATTTCATATTTATCTCCTATATCTGTCATGGCTTAGGCGACAGTGTGCTGGCAGAAAGGGCCGTTAGCTGTCCACTCACTCTACGTGTTTCCTGTCTCCTCCTCCTGTCTTCTCTATTTTAAGCAGCCAGGCTAAAAGTGGACCTGTATTTTTTTTTTTTTTAGCCCAGCAATGCAGATGTTTCGATCTCTTTGTAGCGAAACGTTCCTGACTTCATAAGATACCAGTCTACAGCACTGCTCGGAATTCCACTCCCTTATGAGGCAGCGAAACAAAGAGCACGACAATCATGTGTTTGTGATGCAGTGGTAGTAAAGCTGACCATTACATGGCAGAATGTGTGGTAGGTTGGGAAAGACGATTGCTGCATTCTGGTTTCTCACTATAAGTGTTATTAGCCTGGTTGTTTTTTTTTTTATAGAAATACAATTTAGCTCATGGCTGCTTGTCGTGTTTGGTATTACCTATGCTTCAAATCAGAAACCATCTCTGAAAGTTCACACACGTTTTAAAGTTCAGTGTGGTGATTGTGGAACCTTTTAGATACCGCCTTAGTGGAAACAAAAATTAAACAATGAGAACGTGTTACTATTGTGTTGATCTTCCAGACCTCCTTTTCTGAAGCCTCTTTAATCTTCTTTCTCTCACTTATATCCACTCTGTGGTGAAAAACAGGTTCCAGGATTAATTATAAACACTTCACATCCTCTACCATAGGAAGGGCAAATCATCTGCTCTTTCATCCTCTCGCTCTCTCTCTTTTTCTCGGTTTCTTCCAGTTTCTTGATCATGCTCACATCAAGTGCAGAACTTAGCCACTGTGAACAAAGAGTTCAATCACTGTTCACCAATCAGCTAAGCTCTGCACCTGGTCTGAGAGAGTCTCCTGTATGTGCATGCTTGGTAACACCAAAGCTCGGGGAGAAAACATCCTCATCTAAAACTTACATTCTCCAAAGCTCACCTACCTCCCTGTGTCTAATGCTTTATTTATTTATTTACCCTGCACTGTTGCATCTGGTTGCTATAGCAGCTGTCCAGGTGGTGGTTGTGTGGTAATCCCTGGCAATGTGATTTTTATCTTAAGTCACAAATCAGCACGCCAGGAACCCACACACCCCCCCCGACATGAAAGGAAAGAGCTGCAGATGCTCTCACACTCCTGCAGTTGGCCACGCTCGGCTGAACCGAGATTATGGCCCTCGTTAGTCACGTGGAGACGAGTTCCAGAGGCGAAAGCCCATACATACCTCTCGCACTTGTCTTTTACTTTTTAAAAGCCTGTACGTTAACAGTATGCGATAAAGTGTGCTGTTGACAGCAGGGACACAAAAATCCCAAAACCAACACGAAAGGGGATCTAGTTTTTAAGTAAGGATCTCTTTTTCATGGTGCTTCTCATATTAAAAGCACCAGCAACAACCCCCATTTCTGTGTTTATAAACTAGGGGTTGTTGCCCTACATGATTTATTCCACCATGCACCTCAGAGCAACAGGTGCCATCCACCACCATCAGCCTCCTCTCCCGAGGCACCGAGGACGAGCAACCCGAAGGCGCCTGGCGAGCAAATTAATGACAACAACCAGACACAGTCCGACAAAGATAAACTGGCCCAAAAGCAAACACTGTGTCGCAGGCCTGGGATGTCAGATAGTTGTTGGAAGCAGCATGATTTATTGGTGGTGTAGCCAGCAGAAATCCACACAAGCCACTCCTCCCTCTCCGATTTCCACACACATAAAGCTGTCTCGTTGGTGGATAAAAGCAAGGCGACTACACCAAAAAGGGTTGGTGGGAGACGGCTAATGGATTTATCTACCAGGCCGAGCATGGCCTATAAGTCCTTCTTTCCCAGAGACTGACAAGTATTTAGCAGTTCCTTCAAGCGAGGCCCAATGTGACATGCGGCTCGTTTAAACACGATCATATCGATGCGTGAAGACACGGTAAAATAGTCGGCTTCAAAGCCATTCTACTCCCCTTTCTGCCCACAGTTCACACCATATGTCTCTCCTTCACAGTTTGGAACGAAGGAACAAGATGGTAATGAGAAGCCTGGGAATTTCTCCCATGATGCTTCAAACCACGCAAAACAAGCAGATTAAAAGGTGGACGTGCACGTTGCGGGAACTGGCACTATGTCTTAGAGCCGTGTCTCGAAGCAAGGAAAACACCCGCAGACCCCCCTTTTTTTTTTGTTCCCCAGATCTGTTGGAGAAATGTGTTCCAAAAAAAACGGAGGCTATGATGCATTTTTAGTCATTGCCACAACGCTTCAAAGAGCCAGAAAGAAAAAGGTCAAAGCATCTAACGTTTTGCTCACGCGATGTACAGCGACGTGATCGTTTTCAGACGTTTCAATGTGGATTTCTTTTTGAGAAACACAATTTTCAAATGTATTCAGCCTAGTGTAGACATAGTGTCTACAGTGTCTACAGTGTCTACAGTGGTCAAATGAACTCTTACAAAAGGCCATTAGACAAAAACAATGTCCCTTTATAAGGCACTTGAATGCATAATGTGTATTTCATTTATTAATTCTTTGTTTTCAAAAACATTAAAACGTATTGTGCTCTACAGGAAGTTTACTTTTAGAGGAAGTTAAATTTCGGTCCACAATTGGGTATAAAAACATGCTTGTCCTGCCACAATATGTTGCAGATAAAAGCAGTGGTGATAAAAAATGACCAAGTTTTGGATTGTCCCTTTTTTTTATATATATAGATTAGATCTTATTCAATTGTTTGTGCTCTCGAATGAGTGTTATTATTAAATATACATCACAGCAACTGCTACTGGTTAAAGGTCTGGAAAATAAACATTACAAGGAAAGAAGTAATGGGCACACGGTGGAGCTGAAAGATGGAAAATAAACCCTACCTGCTCCCTTCCTGAATTAGAGGATCATTTCTTCCACAATCTTGCGTGCTGATTGGTCCATATCGTCTCTGATGCCTGACAGGCAGCGTCGTGCTAAAGCTTGCTGACGTCCATCTTCCTGCACCATCAGCTCGCCGTACAGATAAACCCCCATCGCCTGCAACACACCACACACGTACATCATATATCAGAACAAAATGGAGTCTTATTAGGCTTCAAAAGCCAAGCGTATGCGTCATGGCGTACCTGGTTGTGAAAGAGGAAATCTTCAACATCTCTATAGGCAGATGCATATTTATGCTTGATTACCAGCTCACACCAGCGATGTTTCACCTACAGATACACAGACGTACGTTCAAAAACACCGCATACACACTTATGTTCAACGTAACACAATCACATGTGTGTGTCCTCGATCAGTTTCATAGGACACTCTAACTTTGTGAGTGTGTGCGTGCTTGTGTACTTGTGTGTGTGTCCCTTTTGCTGTATGAAAGGGAGCTCTGTTAGCTGTGCTGCTCGGAGCGATCACAGACTGGCTCTGTCCCTTTCCTCATTCTCATTCCTATTCTCATTCTCTCTCATTTCCTTGTCCCTAGAAGCCTGCTCAGTTCTCTGACCTCACAAAAACGTCCCCCAACCACCACCTGACCCACTACCTCTCACATTCCACACTGAAGCTGTGTGCCTACTTGTTGACTCGCCATTTTAAGAGTCATTCCTGCTTTACTTCTCTCTACTAACCCATAAAAGCATTTAACAAATAATTCTAAGACGCATTTACTTATGTTTACTTATGTACATGTGTTTTTCATTAGCTTGTTGGGACACTGAACTTAATATTTCCCAGCATTTCATCAGCACATACTTTGATATGACTAACACCTTTCTTAATGCAAAAGTATATCGCTTTGACTTTTCCAGCCATATGTGGTTCTTCCCCAAACTGGTGCCACAAACTTTGAGCCACCTGATTGTATCAGACGCCTTTAGACGTGGTAACATAAAATTTTCCCTTCACTTGAATTAGGAAGCCCAAACCTGCTTTAGCATGACTATGCCCCTGTGCACAAAGTGAGCTCCATGATTATATGGTTTATATTGGATGAAGTGGAAGATCTCCTGCTATCGAGCTTTGACCTGAATAGCTTGGGGATGACTTAAAACGACTGCACCTCAGGCCTCCTCACCTTGCCTACATCAGAACCAACCTTAATTAACACACTTGTGGCTGAAGGAGCACAAATCTGCACAACTCCAAAATCTAGTGGAAGATCTTCCCAGAAGAGTGGAGGTTATTATAACAGCAAATGGACACTAAATTTAAATGTTTTGTCCACATACTGTATCTTATACTTCTTTGGCTATTATTTTATATATAACCTCAAAGTGTGATCAGAGAAGATGCTACAGACTTGCTGTGTGTGTGTGTGTGTGTACTGTGTCTGTGAGAGAAAGAGATAGAGAACAGAGAGAAATGTTCTATCCCACCTGCTCTCTTGTGTGTTCGAGACCGGGTGCTCCACTATAGAGTGGCTGTGTGCTGATAACTTCTACATCCTGTCTACTGCTGATTTACCACCACATTCACACACACACACACACACACACACACACACACACACACACATTAACCTACTGGAGGTCAGCCAGCTTGCTCATCCTTCTATTATTTGCCCTCTCTTTCTCTACTCAGATTTACAATAGCCCCTTTGCCTTCTGTGCATTCTTGTTTGGTGTTATGACTTGGCACAGACAATGTTGTGTGCTCTGGAAGCGAAATGCAGATTCGACATCATCAGTAACAACGTTTTCTTGCATGTTTCATTTAGAACAGATGAATGAAAACCCTGATCAAAATAATATTTCTACTTTCTACACGTTGTTTGTGTGTCGTTCGGAATAGCGGGGAAATAAACCGTAATGACGGAGCGTATGAAAGAGCATGAAGGTGTCAAAGTGGAGTTTAATGATTAATAAGCTGGGCCCAGTGTTTAGCTTCATGCACAAGGTGCAGAGTAAAAATGGACGGTAGAAGGAAATGGAATCGTTGCACATCTTCCACACACACACATCACTGTGTGTAGGAGAGCAGCAGTGAAAGCACTTTTAAAGCAGGACTGCATGTGGAGAGAGAGGACAGGCAGGGTCATTTCCTAGAGAAAACAGCAAGCTGTAATTAGCAGAACACATCCACCAGGCACACACACGGAGTAACACACAAACTCTATCATCTCTGTGTGTCTTAAATAAAAAAAAAAAAAAGTGTGCTACTACACTGACCTCATAATACTGACACAATTGAACAAAAAAACATGGAGAAAGAATGTGAAAGAGACATTCTGTACTTTGGCTCTGATTACTTTCTGTCTCACCAGTCTGTCCAATCACTTCAGCATGACCATAGACACGGAGGACTGTGCTTTGCTAATCAGTGTCTTTGTCTGGGACAGAGAAGACGATGCATTGGCGTTATGTGAAAAACCCGTTGTGAGAAGATGTGTGGATGTGCACGACCGTTTGGAGTAATAAATTGTGGAATGCCCGTGTAATTACTGAGTTTCCCCTGAGAGAAAGAGGCAGCTGTTGTGCCCGGGGGCTTCTCCCTCGCACTGTAACTCTGAGACCTGAGGCACACATCAGTTACTAACAACCAAGCAACAGGTACATCCCCCTGCCCCTGTTTTTCCCCTATTTTAGCTAAAACATGACATTTTGAGTAGTTTTAGTCCAAAAACATAATTAAATGTACTTTTTCATAGCAAACATGTGCACATTTGTAAGAGTACAAAACAACATTTAGCAAAATCAGCTGTTACTTATTTATGAGTGTATAAAAACTTAACCAGTCAAACACGTAGCAAGCCACCAATCAGGAAAGAGCGCGCGCTGTTTAAACTTATGATTGGCGCTTGGTGGTATCTACCTCCATCATACAGTTCAGCATCAGTTCAACAGCAAGCAGAATATTTAGAGAGGAATAAATGATGGAAGAAACTCCTGACTCGAACTTGACACAACACCTGTGGCTTTATTTGCACGATTTTTTAAAAGTAGTTAAAAAGAAGCTTTTGGGCTCGTGATCATTTATTAGATATCAATCAGTGTTTGACACATTAATATCAATCTATTAATAGATTGTTGTGCTGAGAGTAACAGAGTATTTTCACATAAACTGATCTGATTAAAAGTCTCATTTGAATGCAAATACTTTTGTAGTTTTACTCAAGTGAAAGTTTAAAGGGAGCACTTTAACTGTAGTCATATTTTACCTACTGTGTCTCTACTTTCACTTAAATACATGGTTGGTGTACTTTGTACACCACTGTTGTATGATAAGGAGCTAGCTGGTATGTTAGATTTTAAAAAGCAGCTGTGAACAGGCCATTTCCAAATCGATGGAAAAAATGAGTGTAGCTCACAATGAAGCAGTCTGCTGTGTTTGTGTTGCATTCGAGCGCCATATACACAAGCGCTTGCGTACTACATTATTTCTCTACCTGCACAAATCTAGGAAATACGATTTTAACAAGGGATTTCAGTGTTGATGCAAATGATCAAATTATAAGTGATGCCTAGTTCATACTTTTCTCTTTTTGTGTAAATCATTTGTAAAAATCCTTAAAGAATAAGCATTTTTAACCGTAATTTGGTTTAAATGCCGGTTTGAAAATAGCAGGACACGAGAAAAGGAGCAACAATTGGAAGAAAAAAAAATCTCTTGCAATTAAGAGATTAGCCGATAGTAAAGTTCACAGACCGGTCTTCTCTAATGTATGCGCACATCGAATCTAGTGGATTTTCTGGGGCTCTTTGGCGTGGTTCATATCAAATGCTCTTTTCCTGGCTGGTCTGACCGAGTGAACTCTGAGACAGGTCTTTGAAAGCAGCTGTGGGACAATGCGTTCTGTGTGCCTGACCAACAGATGGTACTCAAGCGCAAACGCGCACACGGAAAGGGAACAGTCCACATGAAACAGCACGCCATCTTGCTCACCCTACCCCTGTGCGTTACATTCCCGCGAGTACAGGAAAGCGTCAGTTTTAGAAAGGTGTGTAGATGTCTGGGTGAATCTTAAGCGCAGCCCAAGGACTCTATCGCGTTTAAGAGACGTTGGGCTCAGTACAACAGCGAGGGCTTCATCGGTCAGGAGAATAAAAACTTGCCTGAGGGAAGACTGACCTAACTCTAAACCAAACAGTGACCCAGCTCCAAGTTGTGCCATAACCCTTTAGCCTTTAGCTCACCTTATCACAAAGCTACGGCTGCCTCGGTAATCGACGCAGGATTTACAGACACTTCAAACAAAACATACTGCTCTGGAGCATAGCAGAACTGCATATGCTTCATGCCGAGCCCTTTTGGGTTATTCACAACAGATCATATTCACAAACTATACAGCGTTGAGGGAATCTTTTTTTTTTGTCTCATGAATGCCCCCACTCAGTGCTGACTACACATCCCAAAACTGCTGCTTGTTGAAAGTTTGCAGGAATGTCTCAATATACCTTCTACCTTCTACAGGGTGGTGCTCGGTGTGCACCGAGCACCACCCTGCCCTTGGAAGTTAATAAAGTCCCTGCTAAAAGCCTACATTACCTCAGTGTGACAATAAATGGCAGGCTGGAAAATGCTGTCTACTGGAAAGAGAACGGCTATCACGCAGGAGGAAGAGAAGGGAGGAGGGAGGAAGGCAGAATGAGAGAAGGAAGGGATGAGAGGAGACAGTGAGAGGGGGAGTAGTAGTAATAACCCAATTTATTTTTAGAGAGCCTTTTGTTTTTCCTGGAAGGTTCGGCTGAAAATCTGCCGATGGGCTCCAGGCTGAAGCGAGCCGTGGTAGTCTGGGACTCACTGTGCTTACCACCTCCTATCACTTTCCATCTGTTAGCCTTCTAAAAGTACTCCATTACAAAAGAACCGAGCTGGTGGCTTACTGCTGATCTGCCAGATTTCGCTCCCGCATAGAAGTTGGCCTGCGCTGAATGGAGCAAAATCACAGAGTGGCCTAACTGGCTGCAGGAAAGTGTAACTGAATCGCAGATTAAATACTAGAAAAGTTCGGGTGCAGCTACAGTCAGTTCCGAATGATTGTGGTTTAAAAAAATCAACAACATTTTGGCTTCTCTTATTACATTAGAATAGGTTCGATTTCTCTCAAATTTTCAGTATGGTCTGACTAACCACAAAGACAATCATTCTGGCATGAGTGCACAAGATACAGTCACTGGTGGAGATTCTTATTGCCTGAAATGGAAATGTTCTTCTTATGATGCATTGGTGAAATGTGCTGAAGTCAGTTGCTGGTTTTGTTGCTTTTGTTTTGACAAAAATGGAACGATTTTTTATTTATATAGTGATGCTATCTTTCAAATGATTTACACAGGGCCAGCGAGGAGAGTGCAGGGGGAAACTGGAGCGTTTCTCGGTCCGGAAAGCAAGAGACTGAATGTGAAAGTGAGCAGAGACTAGGGAGAGTATAGAGCCTTACTCTAAATAGTGATCCAAAAAAAAAAGGTAAGGCATTGTTTTCTCGGTTATTTGAGAACATAAAGGTGGCACTGTGAGCGTGTAAGCAGCACTATCAGGAGCTGTTTAGAAACAGCAGGTGGAAATATTTCAGACGGTGTAAGATGGACTTTTGCTTTCAGTCGAGTTGAAGGCAGGCCAGCTTTCAGACCGTGAGCTCAGGCTGTATGTTGTGTAGCCGCTCGGCCTCGAATGCCTCATTATGCCGGGTTACGCTGCAGGTGAGGCAGAGGAGTAATGGGATTAAATGAAATGAATGTGATTAAGGTGGCGCCTTCGCTTGCTCAGTGTGTGTTTCGTGCGATGATGTAGTGCATGTAGCAGTCGATTTCTTGTAGCGTATAACACACACCAGGCTCGACATAAAAAGTCATAAAAATAAAGGTCATTTTTGACTGTAAAAAAAAAAAAACATTTGTAGAATAATATTTTTTTTTTGCTTTGTACTCCAAAATATTCATTACTCCTTTTGGAGCCAAGGACCCCTTTTAACTGTAAAATAAATCCCCCCCCCAATTAATAAAGATTTATATAATCAACATACTCCAAACATTAGTAGTTTTGGGCTCAGACGTGTACATACTACTGTACATACACACTATAGTGCAAATCTTTAATAATCCAGAGCACAGGTTATCATCACAAATTATTAAGACACTGTATTATTTGGGACTAATTGAGTTATTTATCATTTATCTTGATGCAGGTCAAGTCTAAAACATTATAGCATTGTGACCACCTGCCTGAGATTGTGTTGGTCCCTCTTTTGCTGCCAAAACAGTCCTGACCCGTCAAACATTAACAGCTTTAGCAGTTTGAGCTTCAGTAGCTCATCCACACGGGCCGGCCTCCACTCCTCATGTGCATCAGTGAGCCTTGGCCACCCATGACCCTGTCACCGGTTCACCACTCTTCCTTCCTTGGACCACTTGATATATACTGACCACTGCAGACTGGGAACAGCCCACAAAGAGCTGCAGATTTTTTGTCTAGCCATCACAATTTGGCTCTTGTCAAAGTCACTCAAATGTTTACGCTTGCCCATTTTTCCTGCTTCTAACACGTCAACTTTGAGGACAAAATGTTCACTTGCTGCCTAATAGAGTAAAACACACTCACTAACAGGTGCTATGATGAAGAGAAAATCAGTGTTATTTACTTCACCGCTCATAATGTAATGTTATGCCTGGTTGGTGTGTGCGTGTGTGTGTGTATATATATATATATATATATATATATATATATATATATATATATATATATATATAAATCCCTCCTTGTTGACTGTATCCAATAGTGCCAGTCTTCACAACAGGTAACTGCTAATGGAATAGGAAGTGTAAAGGAAAGCTGGTGGGTCATATGTGATGTCGCCCTGTGGTGTGTGTGTGTGTGTGTGTGTCTGTGTGTGTGTGGGGGTGTTACCTCAGCATCCTGGTTCCGCAGTTTGTATGTTGTTTGTAGCAGGCTGAGACAGGATGCACTCAGCTCATTCTCTTCTAGCAGGAATTCTAACAGCAGGACCAACTGCCACCGATTCAACTGAAACAAAGTATAAATAGCAAATAAGTCACTTTGTTTTAATGCAAAATTTTACCAAAATCGAATTACCAGTAAATACATTGCCATAATCGCCAACTAAGCATTGTGTTTGACTCAAATTGGTTTGACTATGACCCGAAACACAATTACAAAACAGCTACTCAAATATACAAAAAAAATTAAATAAAAAATCCATGCTTACACGGGCTAAAATTACTGCAAAAATGCAAAGATTTCACCCAGTTTCCTCCAGGCCTTATGAGCTCCACACTGCTGTAATCATAGACTTTTAATGAAAACAACACCAAAAAAAATGACTCAGCCGTCATAAGCCCCAAATGGCATTAAAACCTAATCCGTGGCATTAGCAAAAAAGTTACCCAGGAGATGTTCCTTTCCACTTTGAAGAGATTTAGAAAGCGATGTGTTTGAGAAAGAGACAGGAAGTCGGATGACTGGTTCATAGCCGCGGTAAAATGAAAGCAAGTTGGGTCGGGAAAAAAGCATATTTATTAACAAGGGCTTTGAAACTGGAAAAGTCGTGTTTGTAGACTCTTCTTGAAACGCAAAGCTGCCATCATTTCTAATGAATCGGAGATGCAGCAGTTAAAGCAAAGCTAAATGTGTCATGCATTGCCCTAATTGAAAGTATGGAGAGCAGGTCTTATTTTATCTGTGGCTGAAATTGTCTTATGTGCTTTTGTCTTGCACAGAGAGTAAAAAACTGATTGAAAAAAATTTGCTTACAAAAAAAACAACATGCAGAAATGAATGAGTATCCCAACGATAAAGACGAATGCGAAAGTTCTGCTTACAAACCTCATAGCATGCGTATGCATGAAGAAGTGAGTTTTTTGTGTAAGGATTAAAAGGAGAAGTGAGTCTGAGTGAACCTGGGGAAAAAAACTACGAGCACAAGGGGCAGGACCACATGAGGTGAGGGGCATTAGACAGGGAAAGAGGAATAAAGCACGCTGAATGATGTGGAAGGTGATGGAGGAAACAGAATGTACAAAGAACAAGGGCAGGATAAATAGGAACATGCAGACTGAGAGAGAGAGAGAGAGAGAGAGAGAGAGAGACTGATGTGGTGGGAGATGGGTGGTGGCAGGCCTGCTATTATTACCCCATTATCACATCAGGATCTGAACAGCACTGATGCACAGCCTCCTCCCTCACCATGCCACTTCCCTTTTTCTCCACAGCCAAGCCCAGCGCTCTCTCTCTCTCTCTCTCTCTCTCTCACACACACACTCACACACACATTTTTACATTACACTTTTGTACATTGACATTTTTTTAAAATCTAAAGCAAGGCACAATTCTGGCGTACAGCTGAACATTTTAAGGTTAAACTGATTACTAGTTTTGAACCCTAAATATTTTAACCTAGAACTTCTGGGGTGACTTCATCCCAATTCTTTTTACATCCTAGACAAGGAGAGATACATTCTCGCATCAGTAAAACGCATTATCCAAACAAAAGTTCTTGTCTCAACAATCTGAAACACACCTCGTCCTGCTCATACCCTCCTGAAAACAATTTTGCTAAGAAATCCTTCCCTAAAATGGTTAGGAAATGTTGGGTTGCACCCCGCCTAAGTAAAAAATGTGCTATATTTGTCCACATTACTGAAAGTTGGAACTATTTTTCTGTAACAAAGGCCATTTCAGGACTCACAAAAAGTGCCACATGGACAAAAGCCCCCCAATGTGTCACATAAAACTAAAATTACAGTAACCTGACCATGAGAGACTTAATAATGCAGACTTCTTTTGAGGAATCGAGTCACAGGGTCCTTTCATCCCTGTGAAGACTTAATTTGCTGCAGGAAAAAAAGAAAAAAAAGAAAAGAAAGAAAGCATCTAACTTTCGGGCTGATAGCTGAGTATGTCTTCTTAGTCTCCATGTCTTATTGCCAGCGTTAGGCAGCATTCCCAGGGCCACCCATGCCCATCGGATCTGCTGCCTTTGAAAGATGAGAAGAATTTAAAGTCATAAAAGAAGTGAGCATAGAGAGCGAATTCCTCCTCCACACTCAATTGGCCTTAGGGAAAGGCAACAAAACCCTTCCCACCTTGAGGATCAAACAAGCCGGACTGCTGCCCAGTGTTGATGAATCTCAATTTCAGTTCAGGGAGATGAGAAATGACAGCAGAGATGATTAGAGATCCAGAAGAAAAAAAAAAATACACTAGCATAATCCATCAACGAGTACAAAAGCCACGGTTTTCTATCACCAGCCAGTAGCACTGAGATCCAGGGAGCTTTTCTACTCACTGGCGATCTTTCATAAGGTCTCTGGCAGCCTTGGGTTTAGTTTTTTAAGGATAAAAGTCGGCTGTGGGTGTTAATAGCGTGTGGGATTTTAAAATTCTATTGTGTGCGATTCGAGGATGAGAATGAGGATGAGCTTAACAAAAGGTCTGACAATAAAGTGACGTGAAAAGGGGGGTCCCGAGAGCAGCAACCGAGTGTGTGCACTTCACAGGCCACAACACACACGCATACACACTCAAAAAAAAAAAGGTGAAATTTGAGCACGGGCTTTGAAAAGATTACAGATAAATGCTCCTTGACAGTACACACCCAATTGTGTCCAAATGCACACACTTGCTACAAAAATACGACTTGATCACCAAAACCGCATAAAAACACACACCCTTACCAAGCCAGGATGGTCAAAATGTGTAAGCGTGCTGCATACGGTACTAAAACCGACTGTTCCACACATGCATGTGCTCAAGACCAAGCCTATGTTTGCTTTTCCGCTGACTTTTTCATTCCTCGCCACATGAAAAGGCCACGCTCATACTATGTTCATTAAAGTCACGGAAAAGTTAGCAGCATGCAAATAAACTTGCAGCGAGGCCTAATGAAAAATGATGGACTTTTCAGCTCGTTCGCATGGCCGCTCTCTTCTTTCAGACGCCACAATATTTGATAAAAGGCTCGTGACGATCAATCTAAGCGCTGATTACTTTCTCCAGCCAGCAAACAGGGAGACAAAACAGAGCGAGAGAAGCTGCTGTCAATTCATCCTGTGTCTTATTACGCCCCTCTGAAAGGTGGGGGTGCGATCCTCACAGGCAATGTGACTCACTGTGCTAAGCTTATGTTTCTGCTTGTGGAAAGTGAAAGAAAATGACGCACAAACTCATACAGACACACTCTCTCTCAAACACGTCAAGCCACACCCTGCCACGGCGACTTACCCACATGCCACAAGCGTATCATCACTGGGATTCAGTTATAACATCACGGCGATAAAGACTGCCTCGATGCTCTTCACTAATGCCTTCAAAGATCCTGTCATGTTGTCTCAGTCAGAACGTCTGCTGTGACGATAAAGACCACAAACTACAACTTCTGTTCGGCGAAAGCCGCTCCTTTTCATCCAAAGAAAATACATGAAAGCCACATGGATGTGGAGAAGGCGAGGCTTCTCTCATGCAGACCATTTTAAATCGTTAATGCATGGAGGAGTTCCTGTCATCCTTCATCGAATGAAGTGTATTTGAGCGGCTGATTGAAAACGGCAAAACTTAGGGAATTCTTTGGCGTGCAGTATATATCTGGAACAATAGTTTCCTGACATGCCGGCGTAGGTTTAGTCGAAATGAGTGACAGCTGAGAGCGCAATAACTCAGGAAATCAATGGCATGCTCTGCAAAAACAGGAAAAAATAACAAAGATGCCAGCACTCGTACTTTTCCACCTTTTGTCTACGCACTCACTACAGAATAATGCATGTGTGCGTTTCTTTTCCATTTCACTACGCTGCTATATTTTACTATTTAGGTTGCGACGGTAATTTCTAAATATAATAATGAATGTGAATCCACTGTGTTGTTTTTTGTTCATTTTGCTCGCTTGGGGGTTTCAATTTAGCGGTAATGTATTGTGTGTTAGCGGCCGGAGAAGCCCCTTTAAGAAGGTAGTGGATGTTGGTAAGACATGTGACCGGGGCATCAAAAGTGAGTCATAGACAGATGTGGCGGAGACAATCCGGTAATTTTCCAAAATAAAACATAGTTCAGAATCAGATAATAAATAAAACGAAAATGTTGTAAGTTATGTATTCTTTCTGTGCGGCCGGGTACCAATTGTCGTATTGGGGGTTGGGTGGGTTGGGGACCACTGTAATAATGGCTGTCATGAATCAATGCTATAATCAAAAATAGCAAGTTATATTCAACCTCCCGTTAGTTGAGTCTTGACATCCCAGGAACAGTCACGAACAATTTGATAATATTCAAAGTGATAGGTTTTATAGTTCAGTTTCAATCATGTGCGGAGCTTTACAAAGCGATTATTAAAGAATGTATGAGTTTGTTAATTATAATTGCAAGTTTGTCCCTAATAAACAAGCCATTGGTGACCGTGGCAACGAAAATAAAACCCCTGAGATGGAATGAGGAAGAAACCTTGAGAGGAACCAGACTCAAAAGAAAACCAAACCTCATTTGTGTGGCACCAAATTCATTACAATTCATCATTGTTGATGTGTCTAGTGATATGCGATTAAATGCAACCTGTGGTCCTGAGCCATTGTAGTAGACTGATGACATAGCTGTCAACGAAAAGCTGAAAAGCTGGAGTGATAACACAGTTTGTACTATTTTCCACTGTTTAAATTAAGCCACATTTAGACTACTTGATGTGTGACTTTTGGCTCAGCTCACATCCTGTATTTATGACTAGTGCAGAAGCAGGAGTAAAATCATCTGTCCAACAGCAAGTCGACTTTTTCTGGAACTTGCACATCCTGTCTTTGTTCACAAATGAACATCAAATCAACAACCGTGCATTGGATGCACGTGGAAAAGACATCGGATCATTTCTCATCTCATTGTATAAACGACATCAGTCCCGATAGGAACATTTAGAAGTCCCGTAACCGGCGACTCATCAGTGGGAAGGGATAAATAAAAGGTATCACACAAGACACAGAAAGCAGTGTTAAGTGGTGTTAAGCTGTTCTGAACGTGAAGAACACAAATGCATTGATGAAAACAGTAAACGGCGCCAAGCTCTGATCGTAAAACCACCACTAAATGGCAGTGCAATGTGAGGAACTCGTCTGGCGCTCCAACGTGAACAGCTCACAGGCTGCTTTTAAAGTGTTGCCTTTTGTACATGAACGGATTCTGCCCGCAGCCTTGGAAACGGAGTTGTTACCTTTTTAAAAAAGATCATCCTTCGTTCCTTTTCAGCTACCTTCCTCTCAGCAGAGGGTCGTGGGTGTAGAATGCATGCCCCTTGTCTCCTATTTCCACTTTTAGCAAAAGAGACAAAGTCATAGTGACATTATTAAACAGGATAGCGGGATTTCTGTGGCGATTCTCCCGCACCAGTGAGTTTTATTTGGTCTGACCACACTCTCGTAAAACACGTGCAGTCCTGCACATAAAGCCCTGGATTGGGTTACAATAATTTCTCACTCTCCCTCTTTTTTTTTTTTGTCTTTGTTGGATTTTTTTCCCACAGATAAGTTGGCCTCAAGGCTAAACCTTTGAATGAGTCGATCCGACTCCTAAAGAAATCCTCTGTTGAGTTATGGGGTAGCAACCCAATATAGCTACTGCATGACATCAAACAGGAATGAATTCACTAGTGCAGGTGGAGCTTTCCTTTCTGTTTTAGCCAAGTCTTACCAATACGGTAGTTTCCCTGTGCACCACATGGGCATGTGGGACATCACTGAATTATAGATCAGATGTGGGTGGGATTGCCCTTTACATCATCATCGTGTTCTAAAGATCCCTAACGGTCTTGAATTATAAAATAAATAAATAAAAAAAAAGACTAGGTTTCATTGAACCCTGTACAGATTTGATCTGTTCTTGCTGTTTTGTGTACTTTAGGTAAAAAAAAAAAAAAAAAATTTAAATAAAAATGCCTCAGAAAGATTTGGAGAAATTGATGGAAAGAGTCACAGACTGTTCCTGTACAGTTAAGCGATGTTGATTCTTTACCCCATTGACCCTGAATGTGCCCTATGTGCCTTGTTCGGCCACTGCTGTTTGCAGCCTGCAGGTTTGTTCTAAAGGCAAGAGGGAGGGCCGGATCCATACTGGTCCATAATCAGGTCGGCCGCACCAGACAGCACGTCGATGGGACGTCACTTAGTGAAACAGCTCCGTCTGATTTAAAAACATTAGTCCGTGTGTGTGGAGAAGGAACAAGACTGTGTTCTTCAGTGGAAAGAAATGATGCCTAATGGAGGTGGACCATTAAGGGTTTAAAACTCTCATTCTTTCTGATCCCACGAGAGAACCAAAAGCTTCTACTAACATCTAAATACAACATGATATAGCATGAGCCAGCATTATGTGAGCATTCGGTCATGAACGTTAATGCTTGATCAGAAGCGGTTCTAACAACAGGCTAAAAGGAACTTTCGAGAGTGTTTGTGGTATTTGAGGATAGTATAATGATCCTGGCTCTCCAGTAAACAATGGTGAGCGGAGTGAAGAGTAAGGAGCAAGCACTAGGTTAAAGAGAGGCAGACTATGACAAAAATGAAGACGATATATATTTTTTTTTTGCAGCATCTGAGAATTATTCTAAAGAACTAGACCAATTACTGAAAAATGAGTGGCCATTATAGGACTTTTTAATACTTTAACCAGAGTTCCTATAAAATGGAATGCATCCAGTGGGCATTCAGTTTCATTTTAGAAAAGAACTTTGGCCAAACTACCTTCCAAATCCTTTTTCAAAGTCTGTTTTAGAAAGCGTAGCTCAGGCGTTGGCCCAGACTCAGCACCCACCTTATGCAGAATATTTGTTGTTTGTAATTTCATGTGCCCAATTACCACTTTAAGAGCACAGTGAGCGTAAAACCTAAATAGTCATTAAAGCTATGCCTGATTAGTTTACACTGTTGCTGGCTGTGTACATTAATCAGACCTGAATTTCCACAAGTTAATTACATGGCCTTTCTTCATAACCCCGCAATCAAGCTGAATGCCAGTCTACATCTAAACAAGCTACACCCACATAGAACCTCTTCGCAATATCAATCAATGTATCTAATAAAGATTTACTGGTGTTTGCATATAGTCAAATGTGAACACATCTGTGTTGTAGGCCACACCATACTTTTTTTCTGCCCCGATCCCAATTACAGTAACTCCATTAACAGACACTGCCTCAAACCAGGAACAGACCTCCAATTTTCATAAATGGAATCTATGATTTGTCCCAACCGCAGATTAAGCTTCCAGAGCCTTCCAGATCCTGTATCCTGTCTGAAAGCCTCAGCCTGTAGAGCTAAAAGCAGAGCAATCATGAGGCCTGTCTGTGAAATGTCCTGCAGCTGAGACAACAAAACAGCATAGATATATAAGCACCAGATTATACACCCAACAGATCTGTAAAGTCTACCTCCAGTTGTTTGAACACTAACACTACATTGACCTTGAATCATGTCAGACGGCAGATTTGAGGTCGCCTGCAATAACAGGCACAAGCTCCACGATATCATTAATGTAATCGCATAAATCATTTTGGAGCTCTGGTGTTTATCCTGAATCAGGCTGACGACATGCAAATAACAGAATGACGGCGTTGAACTGGATCGCACCACCCACACCCACACGACAAGCTAAGGCAGTTTAATTAATTTCTGTCAATCAACACCTCGCCATGGGCTGCACCCGGGAGTGTGGCTCTCAAAGACATCTTTTATCCTCCAAGGGGGCAAAGTAAGCACGAGGGAGAGGGTGAGAAATGTTGCTCTTAATGCACAATGACAACAGCACATAAAGGCCAGTTTTCGCGGCACAAAAGGCCCATTTGTGCTTCGATATCTCCAAAGCGGCTGATAAACACAAACAGAGAGGAGATGAGCTTTGAGAGCTTAAGTGAAGGATGTTCAAAGCAGGAAAGTTGGGTTGCAGGTGCTCAGGCTACACATAAAAACAGCCCAGACGCGTGAGCGTGTCTCACAAATTATGATGGACCGGTGAACGTGGAGGGGACGGATGCACGTACCGAGGACATCAAAGGAACAGATATATATCCTGCAAGGGACATCTGTTGAAAGAAGCTTTGATAACGCCTGCTTAAAAGAGCATCAAAAAGACTGTGACATGCATACGTACTAAGAGGCTACACACAAGGAGAGGCGAATAATCCGAAACAGAGCAGAGCAGAACGGAACCGGCACACACACACACACACACACACACACACACACATCAGGGTCTGGGGCAAAAGAATTTCAAATCCGCAGCTCTGGATGTCATCAACCAAGTTATTTACAGATGGCTTTTCAAGTTTTCAAGATGCTCTCCTGCTTTTACACGCCAACACAATGGGCCCCTGGCCACTCTCACACAGGTCAAATTCAGGCTGTCGTATATTTCGAACTGCATTTAAATCAAGCCAGTTCATCTTCAGGAATAAGATGGATTATTAATTCATTAGCATCAGAGAGAAATATATGCCTACCACCATGTACTGCGCTGAGACCGAGAGATTATCGCAGAATACACAGACTGTCACTTGTAATTCACGCTCCTTATCTTAGATGGGTTTTTCATAAACCAGCATGAAAAAAAAGGTCGCTTGAATTTCCTCAAGCTCGAGTCAGGGAACATTGGCAAGATAGGGGCACAGTCTAAATAAACACGTCCAAATGCAGCCCCTCGAACAGGCCTCAGAGATAGTATCAGTCTCTGCTAAAAGCCTGCTCGGGTCCGCCTGGCCGTCACCTCACTGCACCCTAAGCATGACGTGTTAGGAAAATGAGCTGCAGTGCTTTGAAGACGCGTTGCAGATGGACTGCCGTTTCTTTAACTCCTGAACCCGGATTAGACTCATGTCTGACAGAGGCATGCAGGTTGGACTCGGCCCAAATACCTCCCCTCCTGCCGCCACGCTTGGCTGAACCTCCAGCCCAAAACAACACCGAGAACAAAGGTAAAAGTGTGAAATGTGAACAAACACAGGCACAGTGAAGCAAGACTTTCACTCTTTCTGACTCCCACGTAATAGACACATGGAACATGGGGCACGTCCCGGTCAGATTCTGTAGAACGTTTCCGGTTATTGTCAAGCTTTAATACCTGTAAATCTCCACGACTCTCTGGAGATTCCTCCAGTCTGGGAAGCTGAGAGGATCATTAAATCATACAGCGCCAAATAGTTTTCTTACTATACGAGAGAACAAGCAGTTCTTTTCTAAGGAGATTTGAGAAGCCATACAGGCAATGCACAAAGACTCGTCCGCACACACTAGCTGAGCCGCATGGCAGAGCGTCTCACTGAAAGCCTTGGAACAAACACAAACTGTAAATGACGCTTCACTTTGACCGACTCAGAATCGCTCATCCTGGTAGTGCTCTTCTTTAACCTATTCGACTGCCACATGCCACACACACACACACACACACACACACACACACACACACACACCAAAAGATAAACAACAGGATTTTTCTTAAGTGTACTTCAATAAGTTCAGGATGCCATTATGATATAGTTCATCTACTTTCTTTTTCCTGTGCCTCTGCTAGTGTCAGTCTGAGGTTACAGCTAGAAAGAAGAAGTGACAAGTAGGAGGAAGGACAGACAGATAAAGAGATTAAAAAGGGCTGTCTAAATCTGCTCTCTTTCATCATCATCATCATTCTGTCTCACCATATGTGTTTCATGCACTTACCGACCCTTATTCACAAAGTTTCGTACATGTCTAAGGGTAAAGCAAGCGTATGCAAATCCCACCGTGAGTTTTATTTCTTAATCAGAATCATCACTGGCGTATCTCTCATGGTCATGGGATGTGTTCTGTGTGTGGTGCAGTGTGGTGCAATGTTACAGTTTTATTCAACCCACTATCTTCTATGGTTCTACATCGATATCTTCAAAATATTCCCCACAATGACAAACCGGACAACCTTTGAGTAGCTTAAAATGAAATTTGACTAAGCTGAAATTGGATCCTGCTTTGTACATGTGCACACAGTTACTTTATGCAGTTTTTTTTTTTTGCTCTATGCCTTTATGTGTACAGAGACTCCTGATCGCACTTACCCATCTACCCCGGAATCCACTGATTGAGCGTTCCGGCTATTTCCGCCTGGACCAGTAAAGCGCACTTGTTCTCGGATCACTGTGCATTTTAGACCCAAATATAGTGCTGCCTAACCAAATCTGATAAAAGCTGATTTTTTCCATTGCTATTTTTATGTAGTACAGTTGAGCTGTGAATTTCTACGCTTCTATTCTAAACAGTTCAGTCAATAAGGTGTTATTGGAAGGCGTGTTTTGTTTTTTTTTTCTTTCAAATTGATAAAGCCTTCAATGGGTCCGTTATTTCTGAATTTAATAACATCAGAGTCTCCAACAGAAAATGACCTAACGATAGTATAAAAAGCTACAAAGCTGCAAGCTGTATATGGTGGTGATCATGAGGTAGCTAGACTTAAAGGTGAAACATTAAGTCATGAATCAGATTCACTTGTGTGTCATTCTGTCACGAAGCTACAGAAGCTGAGAAGCAAAGACCACGCTGTCCAACAAACATATTCTTTCTATGCAAAACAAACCTGTCCATACTCCATTTCACCCCCAGAGAAGCTTCAGGGGCAGGACTAAAAAATATACAAATATTTACAGCCTGTTTTGCAATAAATGTTAATGTTGTGTTAATACACAAGATGTACATTTCTGAGGAGCACAGTTTCTATCAGCAGTGTGTAAGGACAGAAAATCTATTACACTGTGATCATTTATAATTTGGTGATGAATTTCACTAATGGTGATTCCCTCATACAGAAAACTATAACTTTTTTTTTTTTTTTTAAACTGAGCATTTAAGGGGTTAGGGCCTTTCTCAAGGGCCCAACACTGGCAGCTTGGATATTCTGCCGCATTTCAATACATTTTTAGCTGAAGCTTAGCTTAATTTGTACTCATAGCAATTGCCTGTGCTGAGATTTTAACATTGTGTGGTGTGTTTTCTTTTTTGTTTGGGATTTGATCAACTCTTTTTGAGCTGCCACATACAGTATTCATTCCTGTTATTTTCACCTTTTTTATGTTTGTAATCTTACCCCAGGACTTTCTTTTAAACATATCTTAGTTTGCATATTTTATTACTATTTTTTTATTTATACAGACTCAATCTGAAAAAAAAAAATCCTCATTCACTAACAAGAGTACAAATGCAGCAATCGTCAAAAGAAGCAGTTAAACTTTGGGCTTTATGTCATCGGCCAGGCTTTGTGCTATCAGCATGTGGCGCTATCCACTATTTCAGAGCATGTTCATATTTCAGCTGTGAAAATAAGTTACAAAACAAATGTAACCAAATTATTTAATTATACATAATTATAATTTTACGTTCACATTTACTGAACGCTTGTCGCTGTATGTAGGTCTCCGAATCCTTAATTAAAAAGAGCTCTTATGGCAAGTTAAAACAGAACAATCACTTAAGCTTTTTTTTAACGTTTACTGAAAAAGAGCAATCGCAATTTTCCCACTTGACAGGAAACTACATCAGCTCAAACTGATCCATCCCCTAAACGACAGGGGAAAAAAAGCCTTCTGAAAAGTCGCAGTTATTAGATTCATGTGTTTCCCTCAATAATCCTTCGCTCTTTCCGTCCCAGTGGTACCAGGCGCTTACATTAAAGCGATTGCCATCAATGCTGTTGGCTTTACAAGTTTATCCCCACAGACCCTCCGAGATGGAGCGGGAGGTGTGGAGGAGGTGGAGGAGAGCACGGAGCAAGTTTATTAGCATCAGAGTCGTCTGTGGGAGTCGCCATCTCCTTCGCTCATTACCGAAAAACACAGCCCTTGCTCTCTCCATCTGACAGATGTTTTCAAGTTGTGCTTAGCAGCGAAAGAAACGATGGCTGAGTTCACAGAGCGTAGGGTTTTTTATTTTAATGTGGGAGCATTGATTTCATTTCCCCACCAGACGAGGCCCCTTCATAGGGGCTAGACATCAGGGAGGGGGAAAAAAACAGCAATTTGATTGACCACTATGGGCTACTGCACATTTATGAGGGAGCACTTACTCACAAATTGCTACTTTACTCGAAACCAGCTGGAGTTTTGGTGTTGAGCAGTGGTGGATGGAGGGGGGGTGGGGTGGGGCATAGACGGCATGCATAATCGGTTAATGCTGTATGTGACTATATATTTCCTGGCCGGTGCCGTTTCGGCTTTGCGCGCGAAACACAAACACAGATGGGATTAAATGACAGATCTTGATTTTTTATTTATTTTTTACTCTGTTCTTTTATCTCTTTCAGGAAAGCACTCACATTAAAAGCTGCCTAAACCTCTAGCTGGAGTCCTCTGAGAAAATTCAGGAAAAAAAAGGCTCAGGCGTTGAAAGAGAGAGCCAGAGTGGTCAGAGTGCTGAAGTGAGCCATTAAAGAATAGTGATTGAAATTGGACACCATATACCACACAATTCCACACAGACGATACAACAGAGCAGTATGGGTTACTGGCTTTTTTTATCGGTTTGGCAATATTTTCAATTGCCTCTTAAAAGCTTGTGTACATTTCTCATAGTGTACATTATCTAATATGTATTTTGTAATCTTATAATAGGAAATACTATATCATTTTCTAGACCGTACCAGAAATTTAAATAAACCATCCCAAGAGATCAAACTGAGAGATACAGGAAATCAACAATCTCTGATTTGTGCAGATTCTAAAGGAAAACAGATTTTATTATTGAAGTATGAGATTCAGATTCTACAAAAGGACGTTGCACATTGTAAGTCCTGTTTCATATTAACTTTATATTTATGCCATTTGGCAGATGCTCTTATCCAGAGAGACTTACATTTCTATCATTCCAACAACTGAGCAGCTATGGGCTTAAGGGCCATGCTCAGGGGCCCAGGAGGGGCAGCGTGGTGTGGCTGGGATTTAAACTCACAATCTTCATATCCAAAGACCAAAGCCTTAACAACTAAGCTACCAACCCCACCTGCCTTTTTTATTTTTATTTTGTGCAATTGTTGACCTGTAACTTTAACCCCACAACACAACATACTGTCTATACACAACACTACACAGCATACAAGGATGTGAACTTATGGTAGTCATGTATATGACAACTACAATATTGTACACTATATGAACAAAGGTTTGTGGACACCTGACTAGAAAAGTAATGCTTTTTGAACATCCCATTCCATGTTTAGTTCCTATTTGCTGTTATAATAACCTCCACTCTTCTGGGAAAAATGTTCCACTAGATTTTGGAGTGTGGTTTTAAAGATTTGTGCTCATTCAGCTACAAGGCCATTACTAAAGTCAGGTACAGATGTAGAGTGAGGAGGCCTGGGGTCTTATTTTATCATTCACTAGGGTTGAGTTCAGAGCTCTATAGCAGGAAATCTTTCAATCTGACCGATGTAAAGCATATCTTCATGCAGCTGGCTTTGTACACAGGGGTACTGTCATGCTGGAACAGGTTTGGGTCTTCTAGATCAAGCAAATGGAAATTTTAATGCTACAGCATCCAAAAACATTCCATACAACTGTGGGTAAAAGTTTGGGAAAGAACAACTTATGGCTGGAAAAGTCAGGTATCCCAATACATTGTTTAATTTTTTTTTTTTTTTGTGTAAGTAAGTAGTATTGTTAAAGTGGACAGAGAGGGACATTTTACACTAGACATCTGTTCTAAAAAAAAAAAAGAAAAGAAAAGAAAAGAAATTTAGTGGACTGTATTAATTAAGCAAATAGCAGTCAAAATGTTACCATATGTTAGTGTATATATGAATTGACAAAAAAAAAAAAAAAAAAGGAAACAGTGAGTCGACATTTCTCTTTAATACAAACAGCTCAGATGGACATTTCGCTGTTTTAAATAATTTATACGTAAAATAGGAAATAATAAACCCGACCTTTTGATACAAATATCGATCAATGTAGAAAGTATTTTGAAAAAAAATCAGTAGAAGGAATGCAATCCTGCTTTCTTTTTTTTTTTTTACAATATTTAAAGGTAGTAAATTCTGGTATGCTTGTGGTTCTCTAGTGAGTCCATCAAAAGTAACATAAATTCTGTTTTCCCTCTTATTTATGACCAGGTGGATCAGACCTACTGTGACTAAACACACAAAAGTATGGGCTGGAAATCTCTAGGCACTTTTTGTTTTATTTTATTTTTTTATTATCAGAGAACGCAAAATATAAGTGCATCCTGATTTTTAGTTCTTATAGCTATGCATTATTGCTTTAAAGATGATATTATTTACATCCATCCTAAATAACAAATTTCCTTCCTGGAAGTTAGAATAAATCTGTTTAAATCCTACTCAATATTATCGGATTCATTTTGTATGTGAAGACGAAAATCTTTGAACATACTGTAACACGATTGTGTGTAGCCTTAACTCTCTCTTTGCGTGAGGAATGTAGAGTGTAACGTGCGTGTAATGTGTACAATAAAAAGCACATGACTTCATGCCATATTCTCTCCAGCATTGCACCGCCCAGCAGCTCCTACCCTTTACATGATCCTCTCCGTTTAAACACAGGCTCTAGAACGTTCTTGGATAAAAAATACACACACACACACACACACACACACACACACACACACACACACACACACACACACACACAGAAAGTGCCTCATGCAAGCCGGTCACAAGTCAATGGGGAGGTGTCCTGTGTCTTACACTTTCCTGTGTGTGTGTGTGTGTGTGTGTGTGTGTGTGTGTGTGTGTGTGTGTGTCTAAGAGCACTTATTTGTATAGTGCAGGACATGCATGCTCCATTCCCCCATCAAGTCTGCACAAACACACACAAACGCACACGCACACACTGATTTTCCTTTTACTTATGCATCATTGTGTTTGTTTAAGTCTTAGGTCCTATAGATTCGTGCTCAAGCTTAGTAACATAGTGAGTATGATTCAAGCCCGGTCAATTATCCTTTCATAAACACACACACAAAATCTACCTGCAGTATCTGAATCAGAGCACTGGTATCTCTGTGATGCTTTGGAGAGGAGTACGAGGGGCCATACACCCATTTCCTCTCCTCTTCATAAATCAGATTTAGCCACTCAGACTGGGGGAAAGCAGACACAGGGCAGAGACAGGGAGAGGAAAACCGATTTACTGGATATATGTTCCTGCAGCAAAAGAAAACTACAGAAATGTACAACATACGGTGTACAAACATAACATCAACGCCCAAGCTTTACAAAACGCATCTCAGGTAAAACGAGTTCAATCTGCAGTGAAGCACTAAAGCACTGTGAAATGGGTATTTCGTAAATTCAGCAAGCCTCCTTCAGCCCTGTGAGTCAGAGTCCATACTGCTCTATTACAGACTATTTAACAATACTAAGCTGACGTTTGGGCTCAGACTGAGAAATACACGCATATATTATTAATTTGATATATGTATATGTAAAGATATATGTTAAATACTGTTCTCCGGTGTTTTATAGAGTTTCCAACACTAAGATCATGGGATTTTTTTTCAACATGCATGTTTTCCAAAAATAAAAATTCATTTCACTAACTAATGTTTATTAGTCTTGACATTATAAAAATATAAACTATATAAAAAAACATCAGAAAATATCAGCAAAACATTTCAAAATGCATTTGACTTTAGCGGCAAAAATGTATAATCCTAGAAGTGTAACTCTGCCATTGTAACTGAATTTGTTCAGTGCTCAGAATATTTATTTATATTTGGATTTACTGGAAGTGGGTGTGGTCTAAATGTGGAGGGGTTGCTACTGGGAAAAAGCTTTTTTTTCCCCTTCTTTTTTCACTCATCTGAACACATTTGATTCAATCCCAAACTTCAACAGTGTTCAGACATCTTACTCAACTTCAGAATTCATCTCAGCCCTCCAAATTACTCTGTCTAATGTAAAGCTAATGAGCGATTTTTTTTATAGTCAATACAATAGACAAATAATAATAATTTACCAGATTTACTAATTGTAAAGTCTGTTGGACTGAATCTACGATGATGCAGCGAATAAATGCTGCTGTGAGTCAAAATGGGGTCCTTAAAGTGGCACTTCAATAAAATGCCTGCATAAGATTCTTTTAAAAAAGGTTATACTTTTGTAGTCACAATTGCTCACTTTATTATCATCAATAAGTCCATTGAATCTAGCGGCAGAACTGTACGTAGTGATAAACACACGTCTGTATCCACAGTTCGGGCCTTTGGTTTAAAGAGGTGAAGCGTAAGGAGAATGACTTGCACATAAAAATGAACCATTTCACTATCAGTCTTTGTACTATGTGAACTGAAAGCGATTTCACAAGACGTAAACCTCAAACGGGTGAAGAGCTTCCTCTTCTATTTGAATTTCCAGTTACCCATTAGCTAATGGAAACAGACAAAGCACATGCTATCAAGCAGAAATCTGATGACTTAATGCTGAGAGGGTTCACATATTTTATTTTTTATATTTTATTTCATCCCATGCGATGATGGGAAAAGGAGACACGAAAATGTCTGAAAGCTGAGATGATCCTGGAGTCACAAAAACTTTCTCTTTTTTTTCTCTCTCTCCCTCTAAAAACTTGCCAGTGCAGAGAAACTCTCTCCCTAATTAAGAAGAAAATGAAGCAAAATGAATCTCATTAGCACATATGCGTACCTAATATACCACAGCAAACCTTCCTCAACACACACACACACACACACACACACACACACACACACACACACACACACACACACATATATATATATATATATATATATCCGCTCGTGCACACCCACCCACTAAAGCAGGCAATAAAAATCAACTCTTTTCCGGTGCAAATATTTCATTTCACATTAAAATGCCCCTGATCTCAGTCTGGCTTTAGTTAAGGGGTGTCTGGCCTTCAACAGCGCCAATTAGCGATGATGTAATTACTATGGGGAACGTCTGCACTTTGGGGCCTTGCGCTTTTTCCCCTGTTTAAGAGCAGCACCCAAACCTGATTTATGAACCGGCAGGGGATGGGCAACTTACTTATTCACAGACTTCAAAAGCAATATAAAATACACCTGGAGAACTCTGGGGCTCCCCTCATCCTCTGCTAGCAAGCACTAGGATGATGGGGGAGTGTTTTGTGTGCGTGTGTGTGTGTGTGTGTGTGTGTGTGTGTGTGTGTGTGAGGGTCACTAGTGTTTCCTTTCAGCCTGGCTTTTATGGCAGCACTTCAAACAATCACTCTTTCGTTCTCCCTCTCTCGCCACCCGGCCCATTGCACGGAGCCAACTAGACTGTAATTGGCCTTTCTTTCTTTTCATGCCCCCCCCCATTCGCCCTCTAACCCCGTCCCACAATTCTCTGAAGTTACTTGGAGCAAACACATCAACCTGCCGGGTAGGTGCGAAGCCGCTGTTTGTGCACTGCTGCGTCTTTTCAAAAAATCAGATATTTGTGTTAAGTCGAAACTACATTTCTTTCCCTGTGTAATCACAGAAGAAATATTCTTTATTTATAAAAAAAAAAATAAATGAAGGATGGAAAATAATATAATTACACGACAGACACCGGCAGACAGTTCGGATTTCTCGAAATTCCTGAATGTCGAGTGTAACATTTTTCTGACAAAACAGTCAACGGGTCTCCTGTTAACACTGCTTTCAAGTGTTTTACTGCTCACACAAGTCTGTAAAGAGGCATTGTGTTCTAGCACATTCTCCAGCCACACACACCCTCATACACACAAAACCCTACCACCGATCCGACCGGAGACTCAGAACAGAAATGACCTCATTGCTGTAACTCAAACACAACCCATTCAGAAACACAGTTTTGCCGTTCAGATGTAACGTATGATGTCAAACCTTTTACTGTAAAGGCAACATGTCAGTTCCTACTGTTTTCCCATACATCTACACATCTCATTTCCCATTTTTGGTTCTCTTCCTTTACTATAAATGTATCTCGGAGCACAACGACGCGTAATAGATGAAAGATCAGAGGGTGGACGTATGAAGCAGTCGCTAGTCTTAAGCATGCGCGCACAAAGCAACAGGCAGCGCTGGAGAGGGCCATTTTAAACGCTTCCTCTGAATAACACAAAGTGAGCTGAGTCACGGCTGTCCCATGATGTCATGTCGAATGACCAGCCAAGCCATTTCAGGACGTTTCCAAATCACTGATTGTCCTCGTCTGGCTCTTCCTGGCACTTTGTTGCCAAGAAATATGGGCAAAGAACAATGCCCACCCCGTTTCCCTGTACTGGGCCTTTCCTTAGCTCTTAACACTATCCACAAAGTCAGATCTGATAATCACCCAACAACACTAAACAAAACAAAAAAACAAATTGTACGTGCAGACTTGAACAAAAGAATCCACTGGTGGATGGAAGAGATCATTAGGGAAGGGAAAAAAAAATAAAGAAAGAGTTAGGAGGCAGAAAAAGGACAAGACAGAGGAGGATGTGAGGGTGATACAAGAGCTATTTAAAGCCAGCTTGGCGGGGTCTTACCTCTTTGAAGATCACCTTGGGCCTGGCTCTCTTCCGCTTGGTGCCCTTTCGAGCGCCACAACTGAGGTGCATCCATTTTACAACCTGCAGAGGAACAGCGGGAGAGAGAGAAAGTGAGAGAAAGAAAGAACTGAACTGACAATACGCTTGACAGGGAAAACAACGTAGAAAAATATGTACACTGCTTGTTATAAGGCAAATTTATTGAACATCATTCGCTTTCTCTCTCTCTTTTACACACACACACACACACACACACACACACACACACACACACACACACACACACACACACACACAGACAGAGCCTAAATCAATTATGCAGCCTACAAGGCGTCTTTGCAATACCAGAGGAGCCACAGCACTCTCCGTCTCTTACACACTCGGACACACAACTTCACGCAACCTTGGATTAAGGGTCGGCAATATGACAATAACTAAACTATATTACAAATTTTTATGTTTAGAGAGCAAAATACCAACAATGGTCAAAATACGAATAAAAGACGGACTCTGGGTTTCTCTAATAATTGAAATGTACACAAACACAGAAAAGGAGAGCAAAATGAAACATTTGTTAAGTCAGGGTGTAACACTGGAGTCGACCAGTAGTCATAAGCGAGACTCTCGGAGTGGCTCACTGCTGATACCATGATCACAACACACATATTACATTATCATAACGCAAAACTGTTCCTCTGCCAGTACTATATTGAAATAGTCACAGTTAGAAAGAAAATCAGAAAATCAGCAGGCACTCTCACAGTCAAGAGAAAGACCATTTCAAACCCTGAGCACCAGACAGAGTGGCTAAATGTCACCTGCAGCACAGACACTTTTTTTTTCTTTTTAAAAAAGCATCTGTTTTTAGTCTCTGCTCCAAAATAGAATTGCAGTCTGTGATTTCGTCTCTTAGCCGCTGAGTGATGCTCCAGCCACGACTAACCGCCGAACACATTCGCACATTCCTTATAGGACATAAGAGGCACGAGGAAAGCACAATACAGCTCACTTTTTACACAGTTAGAAAGTCATGTACCACGAGTGCTACTTGCTCAGAGGTTACCTGGTAGACAGCTGTTCCACATTAAAAGCACGAGTTATGAAGGACTTACCTCCTGTGTGACTTGTGTGACTGGCGGAGAGTGTGACCACGTCGAGCTGGCTTCTCCCAGCCACTGGAGGAGAGGAAGAGAGGAGGAGAATGTTGAGTGGAAAAGAAAGAGAGGCAGAGAGGAGAGAGAGAGAGAGAGAGAGAGAGAGAGAGAGACGGAAAAATTCCCTCATTAACTTGAAATGGGGCGTTAGTTCCTTTCTGATCCACTCCTCCGGTCTCTCTCTTTCTCGCTCTTTCATTCTCTCTCTCCTTCCTTCAAGCTCTCACGCAAGCTGCACTTAACCTTATTACAATCTGCTCTGCCAGTACACTGCTCTTCTCTCTTGTGCGCACTCTCTTTTTCTCTCCCTTACGCACATACACACGCGTACACAGTGGATGAGTGAGAGAAAAACCCAGCGGAGAAGAGACAGAAGAGACGAGGGGGAGGACACGAGTGGAAAATGACAGGGGGAAACGCAGAAGGAAAAAAGACAGGCAGGGAAGAGAGATAATAAAGAAAAAGAAAGGTTAGAATAAGTGAGGAACAATAGTGAGTGAGGAAAGAAAGAGAGAGGAGAGAGACACAGAGACAGAGAGAGACAGATGTGCAGTAGCTGGTATCCAGTGAGAGCCAGACAGCAGTAGCAGTTCACGTCTGGGAGAAGAACCTCATTGTAATCAAACACTGCTTTCTCCTATACAGCCTGGGGAGGAGCTATAGCACTCTCTTACTCTCCACCTCTCTCTCTCTCCCTCCCTCTCTCTCTCTCTCTTCACCTCTACCTCTCGCACACACAAATACACAAATAGATAAAGAAAAAGGAGTAGGGAAAGAAGAGAAACCTAACCTAACACATTTATGGAAAGTTTTATACTGCAGAACTGTTTTTCTTTGTATTATTAAATTATTGTATTCACTAATACTGTACAGATTTTGGATGTATCTGTATAATTGTATCTGTATAATTGTGTGTGTGTGTGTGTGTGTGTGTGTGTGTGTGTGTGTGTGTGTGTGTGGACAAAGCCTCAGGTGCTGGCAGATCCCATCCCAGACAAGAGTGCATAAATTTAGGACTATATTTGCTCAAGTATATACCGTATAATTTAATTCTCTATTTATATAGTCTCGGCACAGACAGCTCATAACATTTTCTGGCCAGCAAGCTTCAGAATCGTTTACTACAAGGTTGTAATCTGATTGGTTACCCATACTCCAGTGTCGGAGGAATTCATACACTGGTTTCCAATGTGGAAACTTTGGAACACAACCCACTTTCTAGAGCATGAGCGAGTCAATGGAAAACATCACAGTGATAGAAGAGTTACACTATATCGACAAAAGTATTGGTACACTTGACCTTTCAAATCGTGTGTGGTTCTTCTTCTCACTGTTCCCACAAAGTTGGAGTCACACAATTGTATAGGATGTCTTTGGACGTGGAGGCATGACCAAGAAATGATCTTGGAATGGGTTTTGGATTAGAAAACATTCCTAGGAGGGTAGATTTCAGACTCTCACCTTTGGCAACGGAAATATTTCTGTTTTGGATTGGAAAGCGCTAAGGGGTGAGATGACATTGACACAACACAAACTTAAAATGAATACTGGATACACAGTAAGCAACCTGACTCCAATATTGCTCCTGGGCAATACGAAACATCTGGAAATGACCAACACAACAGGCGTTCTGTATTTCTCAATTCGAATCGACATGCATAACTAAGACTTACGACTACAACTATTACCAAAGTAAATAAGGGAAAGCTCCTCATGTGACGAATGTGGTTTCTGACACATGTGCTGAGCTGCAGTCATTAACCATGCTGATCTATTACTGCACATGTGTACAGATTTTGTGTAGACATGTCACTGGTTCCAGTCTTAACATCACGTTTCCTTGTAACTACATACAGTACATTTCCTATTGGCTGCACTGTAGTTACTGAATAATTCACAGTAGTTACAGAATAACTTCAGGACGAACAACTGAATAATAAAACAAGGCATTTAACAGCAATGGCTATGAAAATCCAATTCTGTTACTCACTAATGAATGATCGTCTGTTGGTTGGAAAGCATTTTCAAACTCGGTATCAGTCGATGGCAAAATTCCCTGTCTTATTAAGACCTGTAGTTTACCTTCGAACTCGAACTAATGCTTGCGATAAATTCAGCATCGTTTAGTGTAATATTGCTACATGAACACGAAGCGAAGTGTGCTGCTGTGACTAGGAATGCATTAGTACCGATATCTTCTTATAATAGAAGAAAGAATATCCCACATTCCAGTGTGAGGAGTTCACCGATATCAGCACAAAGCATGCTAGGCAAAAAACATCAGCACACATCACTAGGTGAGTCAAAAAATCTGAGCTCCTTAATGGAATGGAAAACGTAATGGAATGAACTGGTAGGTATTTTTCTTTTTCGTGGTCGCTGTTTATGTGAAACTTAAACGTAGCTGTATTTCTGAATGGTTAACACTTATTTCAGTATTGTATCAGTTTGAAAAAAAAGGTTAGCAATTCATCCCTAAGTTACTACTGTTGACAAGTGTGTGTGTGTGTGTGTGAAGGTATGCGTGTGAGAGTATGTCTGTGAACATATTTGGAGTGAGGCAGTGTGCAGGGCACAGCTCTTAGCTCTTAGGCAGTTAATGGTGTCTGTCAACTAGAGCTGCATTGCATAGCTGCATTATTGCTCTAATGGCAGCTTTCAGGCTGGACATAACACCGCCTTCAGGGTATAATCAGACACCATGCCTGTAAAACTCTCCTATTACCATCATAGCCTGGACCAAGTCTCTTCTTTCTCAACCTATCTCATTCCCCTTCCTGAGTTCACTTAAAAACATGCTGCCACAGAAAAAAAAAATTGCTCAACACAAAAAAAGTAGAAGAAGAAGCATTAAGACACCTCCACTCTCCCCGAACAGAAAGGTGACAAAGACATTTATGGCTTCACAACAGACTGAGGAGGCATGGCTGACATTTGAGTGAATGACACTTTATTCCTTAGCACACCTTTATGCATTCCGATGCCTCAGACTGCAGCTCACACACCTGCTGATAAGAGGAGATAATTGTCGAATCTAATTTTTTTTCTCGTAATTGCAAATATTTACATTAGAATATCAGAATCTTTTCCATAACACACTGTGTGAGAGGCCATGAGAGTAAAACAGGCTTGCTGCAAAATACTCACAAATTCCCAAAGTCTATAAAAATAGTTCAATGGAAAAAAAAAAAAAAAGAAGCTCTATTTGGATCTCATTAGTCATACTATGCGTGTGTCTCCAGTGCCTTCTGCGAGTGAGAGAGAGAGAGAGAGAGAGAACGCGCATTGTGCAGCCAACTTTTTCCTGCCGTTATTTTATCGAGGCACGTTTATATGTTATCAAGCTCATAGTAACAGCTTAAAATCGGTGCGCTATAGTTAAAGCGATTCAACTGATACTTGCGCACTTTTTAAATGCTTATTAAAACATAGGAAAAAAATCTTTTCTTATCAATTTGCCAAACTGAGAAAATAACGGCAATTGCCATTGTTAACTCGATGCATATTCGAGGAAAAACCGACCAAGAAATGTTCTTCATTGGGAATTTTACCTATGAAACGATAACCTTTTCGTGAATGTTACAGGAATGATACTACTCATTAATTACGTATTCAATATTGGTCTCAAACGGCATTCCGCAGATGTATTTTTTTCGGGGTTTGTTCGCAGCCCAAAACACACATTTCATTGTGACACGTTGCGGTTAACCTCCTTGTCTCAGGAAACGAGTGATATTTCTCAATTTGAACGACTTTCTGACTGGGTTAAAACCAACAAGAGAAAACGCTCATGAGCTGCACCTTGAGAATGTGCGGCTTGATACGTCCTGAACTTGCGCGTCAGCTTCGGTCACTTGATTCGAAAGCACTTAAAGTAATGGAGAATTCAGCAGGAAAGACTGGACACACCCTGCGGAGCGCTATGCATCAAGATGAATGCGGCAGCAGAAATATTATCTCAGCCTGGGATCAAGACAAATTTCCTCGCAAAGTGTTTAACAATCGTCAAATCCAATAATAACCTGAGCGACTCGGAACAGAGACGATGAATCACATGAATGGATTACATTTGCCCTGCATGATTTTATAATCATTTGTATGAAGCACTAATGGCACTGTGGTTTAAACAGGCTAGGAAAGCTAAATAGAGATAAAAATTAGTCATGAAGGCATACCGTTCCACCACTAAATATAATCTTCCATCTGACTGCAGGGTTAAAAAATGAATTTTGAAAAGCACAGAAGTGTGGAGCAGTCACAGGTTTCACAGTGAGCGTGTTTAACCTTTCCCAATTAAACAAACAGCTCAAAACGCAGAGTGACGTTCGCTCTTTTGTTTCTCACCTTCGGAACTCCAGGTGTATCCAGCCAGTTCGAGTAAACACATTCGAGAGTGAGGCCTTGCCTAAAAAACATAAGAAGCAAGAAAAAAATTGGTTCTAATTCAGCACAAAAATTATTTCAATGGAAAAAAAAATGCTGTACTCTATATATATTCATACTACAGGAGTATTCTTGATATTGTAGTGAAGTAAAAACTTTTCAGTTTTTCTTTCAAAGCGGAATTCAAAATTATAAGTTCACAGAAACGCACTCGCACATATAATCAACTGATGGAATTGTAAGTGGCAGGTATTACATTAAATTAACATTAATTCATTGATTAATCAACACATATCTAGCCTTCATAGAGACTATGGAAATGTTCTTTTTCTTAGCAGGACTTTGAAAACACACACACACACATACACACACACACACACACCTGAAATACCAGCATTTATTTAAAAAAACAAAAGAAAAAAAAAACAAAAAAAAACCACTACACCCTCCTGTACTGCCTGTAACTCCGATAGTCTTATGAGAGTCTTTTTTACTTGAGTGTACTGTGATAAGCTCATCTTGGCTTGATTGAATTGGGGGTGGATTAAAAGTATTTATTAAAAGGAACAATTTTATACATGTAAAAATTTTTTACGATAATCTGAACGTAAAAAGGGAGCTGTCACAGCAGAATTGAACTGGACCCCTAACCCTAGGCTTATTCTGGCATGCAAAAAGAAATCCCATATACTGTATAACCCTAGAATTCACCCTGCTCAATGATCTCCTTCAGTTCATCAGCAGTAAACAATCATTGTACTATTCTACCAATTCATCATGGACTTTTAGGCTTCTGAGCAGCAAATGTATTCACTGTTCACATTTTATTAATAATTCTTCAGTCCTCTGGACATGGACGTGGACAGTTCATATGAATGATGGAGGAAAACAAAGTCAAAAGCGTCGGACAAATAGAGATGATTCTAGGGCTTGAGGGAATGTCGGGGGCGAATGGGAACAGGCAGATAAATAGAGAGAACAAAGCGAAAAAATGTGAAGATTGTTGCCTGCTGTCATTTTTTTGTCAAATAACAAAATCACTCTTTGTTTGGAATTGTTCAGGCGGAGGACTGAACTGGCCGGTTTACCATGTGAAAGAGAAGGTTTCTTGGACTGAACCACCTGAACTGATATCTGCAAATAGAATGCAACCACTGTTTGGACTGATTTGATGTTCCACGGATGCTAGAACAGCCACAAAACACAAAGCTATTGCACACTGCATGGATGTTGCTGCATAATCAGAAAGTCCAGTGTAGATGAATAGATGGAAAAAGAAAGGCGATGTAAATAGGAAAACTACTGAAGCCCTATGAGGCCTTGCATTCTAATCTTTTTTTGTTTGTTGTTTTTTTCGTGAGCTCAACATAAAAGTTGTTCTCATTATCATTACTTCGTTTCCTTGTGATTTTGACATTAAAAGCATTGTTTCCTCGTGATCAGTACTTAATTTTTCGGTGTAATCGGCATAAGAGAATGTTCTAGCGGCAGCATGGTGGATAGATGATAACGAGAAAACAACTTTTTAAAATGTTGAGTCCACAAGAAAGCTATTACAAAAAAATATATTTAAATTAAGACTTTAGTAATAAACAGAAGTTTAGGGAAAAATATCACCATGAGCGTTTAGCATGTTGGGCTTAAGAGATGTTATACTTAAAGTTACCCAAGATATAGTTTTTGAGATGTTTGTTAGTTGTTTTTTTTACTACCTTTTTTAACCAGGAGTCTTTTTTCATTCGTGGCTCCTGGTTTCATACATTATTCACAATGCTCTTTGTCTACTCGCTGACAGTGAAACCAGTGGACTTTAAAGGCTGCTTTTCTTTTTTCCTAACTGTGATGACTCATGTATATTTATCTCCTCAAAACAGCCAACTATATATTCTTATGTTAAGCTAATCTAAATCAAATGTTGGAGTATAATGTATACAAGTGCTAGTATGTTTACTGTTGATGCTGCGAGAAGCCATGTTGGTTTCTTGTCACATGCTAAACTTGTGGTCAAGGGGACCTTCCTGACCATCCACATAGCAGATAACTGGGTGGTTTCTTTGTGTTTTTTAGTCTAAGTTTCAGTCAAATGTAGCATTATCCCACGCTTTTGCTTCGTCTAACGTGAGCAGTGCTAGTCTGTCCCGCTCTCTTAAATCCTCATCTGTGCACACTAACCAAACAGTTCCATTTTTAGACCTCTGCCAACAATATCGTCAAGTCTTTACTGCAAATCCACTGTGTGCTGCACAGAAATTGGGCAAATTGGGACTATGAGTGAAAGTTTATTGGCCCCTTTCCTGTTTGCAGTGGTGATGGACAGGTTGATGGACGAGGTCAGACAAGAGTCTCCATGGACTGTGATGTTTGTGGATGATATTGTGATTTGTGGTGAGAGTAGGGAGCAGGTTGAGAAGAGCCTGGAGAGATGGAGGTATGCGCTGGAGAGAAGGAGAATGAAAGTGAGTAGGAGTAAGACAGAGTACACGTGTGTGAATAAGAGGGAGGGCAGTGGAGTGGTGCGGTTGCAGGGAGAAGAGGTGGAGAAGGTGGAGGATTTCAGGTACCAACAGTGCAAAGTAATGGAGAGTGTGTTAGAGAAGTGAAGAAAAGAGTGAGGCAGGGTGGAGTGGGTGGAGAAGAGTGGCAGGAGTGATTTGTGATAGAAGAGTATCTGCAGCAGTGAAAGGTAAAGTTTATAGGACTGTGGTGAGACCTGCGATGTTGTATGATTTAAAAACAGTAACATTAAGTAATAGACAGGAGGTGAAGCTGGAGGTAGCAGAGCTGAAGATGTTGAGATTTTTATTGGAAGTGACGACGATGGACAAGATTAGAAATGAGTTTATTAGAAGGAAAATTGAAAAGGGCACGATGGTTTGGACATGTGCAGAGGAGGGACATGGGGTATATCCATATAAGAATTCTGAGGATGGAGCCACCAGGAAGGAGGAAAAGAGGAGGGCCAAAAAGGAGGTTCATGGATGTGGTGAGGGAAGACATGCAGGTAGTTGGTTTGAAAGAGGCAGACGTATAGGACAGAGTAGTATGGAGATGGATGATCATCTGTGGCGACCCCTTATGGGAGCAGCCGAAAGAAGTAGTAGTGAACGTTTTTGGTCCCAATTGATTCAATGTTGAAATTATCATCAATAGATTATTGATTGTCACTGGATAGGGATAAACAGAGGACTTTTAAATAGCGTTGTAATAATCCTTCAATGTCAATGCAAAGGTTTGCAAGCATCTAATAACATGTTTATTATATTGAGTTATTTAATATTATGAGATATTTAACCTTTCAGCAGTTTGAATGAAAATGTACTATAGCTCATGCTTACCTTTGCAAGGCTGGGAATGTGTCCAGAAACATCTGCAGGAAGTCCTACATGAAACAGACACTGAGCATCAGCAAATACTTGCAAAACCTAAATCTAAAATCCACACCAGTGAACGAATGTGTCCCTTGCAAAATAGACAAAAAGGCATTCAGTCTCTAATCAAATCCAATAAGCCAATGTGAGCCAAGTGCATTTTGGAAAGCATTTGCTATGCATTACAGCATGGGAGTAGCAATATATTTGGTATTTCATAAAACCCAGAAGTAATGTACATACTTTTTTTTTTGTACATGGTTTAGTTGTGATTGTAGGCTTCTGTGTGCACATAAAAGTTCAGTACCTGAGATAGAATAAGCTGCCCATGAAACCTTCTCACAAAAAGTCTCAAAAAGTCTAAGAACTCATCTTCACCCACTTGAGCAGCCAGGAACATCAGGAGAAAGTAACCCTTTGAGAGAGACACAAATGATATAACCATTTTAATACCGAAGAAAAAAGGGAAAACGTCCAAATGTCAATATATTACGACCAACAACTACATCCACCCAGAATAAATCTAACATTATGAGGTCTTAGATGTTGCACAACCTTAGATATCTTGTACACTCCAAAGCCCTTTAATTGTTGAGCTCCTCACAGTTTGCTTTTTCAGACTTACTTTGAGGTAGTGCACTTGCATGAATGGTTTTCCTGGGTTAAGGGCATGCTTCACAATGGAGGCTCCAGACTCACTGACCTCTCCTGTAGTATCCTTATTAGGCCTGTAAGGCACGTAGGTACAGCACATTTAGCAGGTTGACGGCTGTTGGAGGAAAAAAATAAATGCCACATCGCCCGAGGTCTGACTGGGGCTACCCTGACAGCAGTAGGCATTAAAAACTCGCTTAATAGCCCAGTAAATGCCCCTGATATGCATGCATTTGCAAAATGATAGCAGGTCTACTCACTTTCCGCTTACAGAAGGCAGACCTGGGTACACGAGATCACAATAGTTTATGGCCAATTCCAAGTAGGCCAAGGTAATATATAAAAAGCTAAAGACTTGCTAGCTTTGCACAATGTTCTTCTGTAAAAAATGCCTCCTATTTTGTATATATGTGAAAGACCTGTGCAGCCGCTGTTTATTAATATTATGTATAATATACAAATCACACATCATTGAGTAATGCAGCCTGACTGAGATCTGCAATTTTTTTATTTTTTGCTGCCTGACTCTGCCCTCAGAGCTAATGACTGATAGAGTGTTTCCTTCCTGAGCAGACACTAGCAAATAAACATAGTTGGAGCAATGGCTGCATGTGTGATCATTACCCCAGTTTAAAAGCATCGATCGACATCAGGAGATTAACCGAGCTCGCCTATAAAGAGGCTCTTGCAATGCCGGCCATGCAGGATCAATACACAGGCGCCGCTTGCCTGGGTCACGCTACTTTCTTACAAATCATCTTTTTTTTTTCCCTTTCCTTCTTAGATGAGTGAGGAGGCAGCACTGAAAAGACAAGGATGATTTTGGTTTTCTGCCATTGTCAAGCCAATGCACAGGGGCATTTATTTAATCAGGAGAACCTCAACTAGATGGCTATTAGCACCTCCTGGGGCACACTGCATTATTAAAGCTGATGTACATCAATTTGTGGCATTTTAAGATTCGGGTGGAAAAGTTATTGCAAGCAAATTGGTAAAAAAGAATTTGGAGCATCCGTCTAGTGTGTGGATCAATCTGATAATCAGTGACATCAACAAACGTTTAGGTTACATTCAAGACTTTATTCATTCCAGAATTTCATTTATTAAAATTTTATTTTATTTTATTTAGTTGTGCAATGTAGCTATACAGCAATACATTGATTAAAAATATACATTTTTAATTGACTGATTGTTCCCTATAAACGTTATCCAGTAAGCCAGTGTCAAGAATGATGATATTATAAAGAAACCTTGAGAAGAATCGCTTGAGGGTAATCTAAAAATGAAACCCACCATCATCTGGGTGAATTGTAGTGATCTAATTATGTTGTAAATTACCAGTGGTGAACAATAGCGAAGTAAATGCAATTCGTTACGTTACTTAAGTAGTTTTTTTCACGTATCTGTTCTTTAATAAGTATTTCTGTTTGGGGAGACTTTCTCTTTAACTTTACTACATTTCAAAGTTAAATATCTTACACTTTACTTGACTACATTTCAGTCGTTTCTTTTTATTTATGAGCGATTCAAAACTTAACTGGGGAATACGCAGCAATCCATCAATCAGGGTAGAGCATGCGCTGTTTTAAACTTGGTTTGATTGCCAAACCAATTTCGGATTTAGGCATAGGCGACATGGGAAGCCGCCCATTTATTTATTTATTTTTGCTGTTCATTTGCACTGTTGCCTCACGGTTTGATTGTAGTTAAAAAACACTTTTTTAACAACTTGATTTGGTTACCTTTAACTGAGGTGATGTCATGATTTTTGTGATTGTACTAAACTGAGTTCAGGGGGAATCTCCAGCACAGCTTAAAAGGCTAATTTAAAAGACATAAAGATGTTGTATGTATTTAATGGCTACAATTAGGCAAGGAGTTGTACGGTTCTTAGTTCTGAGAGTTTGATAAATTTGGCACAATGACGTGTATTTAATTGCGCTATAAACGCATTTAGGGTAATATTTATACATGAAATTGAGCTCTTAGAAATACATCCTAATTTGTGGACTGCTCTGAGAATATCTTACTCATCCAGTGACGGTAGATGAAGCAGAGTGAAGCTTTTTAAAACTAAAACTAATCAATGGGGGAGACGTTGAGTTATGGTGTAGTTCAATCAGGGCGTCATTCAAGCTGAAACCGCTATTGCCGGATGGTGGTACCTACTTATCAAGAACATAGAGTTCAGTGTCAGTCCAACATCAAGCAGAACATTTTGAGAGGAAGAAATGGTGGAAGAAACTCCTGACTTGAACTTGCCACAGCACCCGTGGCCTCATTTGCACTATTTTTTGGGCTCATGATAATTTATTAGATATCAATCAGTGTTTGACTCATTAATATCATTCTATTAATAGATTGTGCTTAGAGTAACAGAGTCTTTTTCACATAAACTGAGTTGATAAAGAGAATCTTGTGATAAAAATTATAATAAGACATTATAGCCATAATAAATCATAATATTTCATTACTCAAATGAAAGTTCAAAGGGAGATCTTTTACTTTTACTGGAGTCATATTTTACATATTGTATCTCTACTTTTACTCAAGTACATGCTTTGTGTACTTTGTCCAGCACTGCAAATTATAAATTCTATTACAGTTATTTTGCATAATGATGCATCTATTGAGAATGCAGGAAAAACTTTGCAGGTTGAACTTTGCGACTGATTTTAGTAGCTAACAATCTAACTAATCAACCTTTAAAAATTCTTGCTCAAATGAAGCTGAATTAAACACGTTGAACTTGACACCAACAGTGGCATCCCTAGTAACTTTTTTCAAGTGTTTTTTTATTACTAAATTGTATGTCAGAAATACCTTTCAAATATACGACACATGCACAAAAGCTAGTGAGTAGTAAGGAAAACTATTGTAGACATTTGACCTTTCAGTGACCTTGACCTTGTTTGGCTCGCTTCCAAAATCAAACCTGATAATTCTATATAAATACAGCATAGTCGTGCTAAGGATAATTTCAAACAGACACACAGAAGTACACACAGACATGGGGTCATCATGGGTCTAAACGTGAATATCATCTCCATGTGAGAAGAATCTAGCTAAGAAAAGCTATTTCGAACATGTGACCTTGACACTGTATGGATTAATGTAGAAATGTCGTAGAAATATCTGCCGGCGCTGACCATAATTAAAAAATCCTACAAACAACCTGAAAATCTGTCGCATACAGTGGATTGGATTGTCATCTTGGGTCAGACCCTGTCACTCTGCACTTCTGTCAATTTTTGGAGGAATCAATAATAGCTACTAGAGTTATATGAAAGTGATTTATGATGTGTTTTTTTGCTGATTTATTTCTTTAAAAAAGACACTCTGAACACACTCTCACTTGGAGCCACACCTGGTATGTGGGAGTTCACAGTTCTGTGGCAGCCAAGAATACCTTCAATATATTTGCAGGTACAGAATTCACTCAGGTGAGAGAAATATGGCTTGTTAAATCATTCATGCATGTCTGTGAGATGCTAAAATCTTAACTAGCACTGGCCATTTTTAATTTTTTTTGCCTCACTTCTCTTTACGTCTTTATGCTTTGTACTGTAAGACTGAAATGGCGCCACAATTATACCTATTAACACTCACTCTATCTCTCATAATAACTTTGATGTGGGCTTTTTTTTTGTTTATTTTTTTTTTAAGAAAACCAGCGTAGCCTCTCAGTGTAGCCGAGAAAGAGTTTGTGACAGACAGTTAAGGGAGGGAGAGAGCGAATAAACACAGAAGATTGGCATTCACTAACATTCAATTCAACAGCCATGAAGTGTCTTGGGGGGCAGAGGGAAACTCTAGAACACAAGCAAAACAACAATAGTGTGAACAGTGTGCTTTTCACCAGAGACCACGAATCAGTCAGCCATTAAAAATGATTTTTATCCCTGCCACAGAGAGCTGTGTGTTGATTTAAGAAAGCAAACTGGTCCTATGTGTTTTTACACCTAGTCTGAATATGTGCTAGTGTTTCTGTCAATGTATCTTCTCATTTGGGTCCACTGATTAACTACATTTCTCAAATAAAAAATACATACAATTCTCAAATGTACTAAATAGTCTGCAAAGGAGGATGTTCCCCGAATGGTCTTACCACGATTTGTTTTTACACATTGTTTAAAAGCAGGTTAATGTTATTTCTACATGCATTTTTGATTGTATGCATGCATTACGATCTGAAGAAGATATGATATTTTAATGCATACGTGCAGAGAGAGAAATATTCAGTAGGTCCAAATAACAATTCGGCTCATTTAGTATAAACAAAAAAACCAACAGGTCACAGTCTAAGGCATACCATGAAATTTGAACCCCCTGTAATAAAACTAGAAACCAGCTGAAAAAAAGAAAGGAAGATACAGAAAGAGACAGAGAATGAGAAAGAAGTAATAGACATTCTTCAAACACACAATACACTGTCTGCTCATTGCAGTCTGCACTTCCACATGAATGGATGAATTGACTTGCTTCTAGTCATCAGACTGTTTCAAAATCAATGGAAATCACTTTCAATCTCTCACATACAAAAACTTTTTCTTTTGGAGAAAAAGTCTCTCTAGGGCTCTCCCATGTGTGCTGAAAAGATTCATGTACAAAGCACAGTATGAACACAATGCACATTGTATACTATTGCATTTTTGTATTTTTACTGAGTTTTTTTCAGTACATACATACATATATATATATATATATATATATATATATATATATATATATATATATATATATATATATGTATATTCTCCAAGTTAAAAGCAGGAAAAGAAAAAGAATTGGAGCAACTTTAACCAGACCAGTGAACCAACAACAGGTTCACTGATGCTCGTGAGGAGTGAAGTCTTACCAAACATGATCAAACACAAGAGCTGATTGAGAGCTGATGCAGAATAAATTGCTGAAACAAGTTAATGCTGGCTCTGATTAAAGGGTGTTAGAACACAGTGTATACAGCTGCTGTGCAGCTGCAGACTGGTCAGTGTCCCCAGACTGACCTCTGTCCACCACTGAAAACATCTACAGTGAGCATGTGAGCAGCAGAAATGGACAGTAAAGCAATGGAAGAAGGTGACCTTTATCTTTTACATCGTGTGCACTTCCGGGCTTACTTGGGAAAAGGATGGGGAAAAGGCAAGCTTTTGGAAACAGTGTTGTGCTTTAGGCAAAGTTCTGCTGGCAAACCTTGGGTCCTGGCCTTTATTCTGATGTTACTTGAACGCTTAGCACCTACCGAGATTGTTTTCAAGTACACCCCTCCATTGTAACAATATTCCCTAATGGCGGAATTATCTTTTGTCAGGATTATCTGCCTTCCAAAATAGAAATATTGTACAGGGATGGGTTTGACAATGGATATGGTTAAAGCAAAGAGTTCAAGTTGTTGGCTTGGCCTCTAAATATTCTAAATGTCAGTCTGATCGAGTACAATGGCGAAAACCAATATAAGTTGCCTGTGATCACTATATGGGCTCAGAAACACCCCCAGAAATCACTGTCTGTGAACACAATTTGGCCATAAAATCCACAAATGCAGAATAAAGCATTTCTAACATGTATACAAGAAGCTATGTACATGTCACACATATTAAAAATTAAATTAAAAATAATCAACATTTTTTATTCTTTTCGGAAATCATGGATGTTACATCCTCTGGACTAAAGAGGAAAGGGACCATGAGCGCTTAGTTCAAGTGACTACATCTCTAATGGATTGGGGTGCATTACTGCCTATGGAATGGGCAGCTTCACCTCTGGAATGGCACATCAGTGTTGAAAGGAATAAACAGGTTTTAGAGCAACTGCTCTCCTCAGTTCTGGGATGTATATACGGACAATGTGAGCAGAGGAGATGCTATACAGTGGTAAACATGGCCCTACCTTTTTTTTTTTTTTTGACATAAAATTCATTATATAATGTTTTTTTTCTTTAAAATGGTACATTTCAACAGTTTAAACATTGAATATGTTTTCTATGTTATATTGTGAATAAATTATGGGTTTACAAGATTTTCAAATCATTGCATTCTTTATTCTTTTCATTGCATTTACCTTTTACACAGTGTCCCAGAATTTTGGAATTGGGTTTGCACCTGCAAAATATGCTGGATTCTTAATCAAAGAGCTTCACCTCAGAGCTTAAACGACTTAAAGGATCTGCTAATAAGGTATTGATGTAAGAAACCACAGCACATCTTTAGAGGTCCTGTGGAATCCATGCTGGTCTGAGCTGTTTAGGTGGCACAAGAGGGACCTACACAATATTAGGCAGGTGGTTTTAATGTTATTGCTGACCTTTGCATCTATCCATATACACTGAAAGCATGCTATAACGATCAATTTGTCATTCTCATAGTAGCAGTTTTGAGATATTCATGAATTAAGTGAATTCTTCTTACTTTCACTGTATGTTAGCGAGAGTCTAGCTTTCCAGGGACCGGTTTCCTTTTTTTTTTTTTTTTTAAGATACTGAATAGAAACCGAAAATGCAAAAGTCTGAACATTTAATCCCAGAGATTAAAGTCTTCTGAGCAAGAGGCCAATTCAGACATGTTCCCTGCTGGAGCAGCGGAATTCATGTGTAGGTGTGCTCCTAAACACACACACACACACACACACACACACACACACACACACACACACACACAACCCAGCAGTACTTTTCCAGTAGTAAAAACATTCTTTAATGATCACATGGTGTATCAGATCTTGGATAATGCAAGCATGAAAAGATATGAAAAATTTATACTGGAAAATATGTTAATGTCTCTGTTTGAGAGAACAACCCTGTATTTATTCTCTATAACTTGTTATTTTAAAAGTTATTGCCTTAACTAACATTTTAACAAACTTATAAATATAAATGAATAAAATATAATTGTACCTGTTTTATTTAAGAACCATGGACACACATTTCTCAATTTTTTAAGTAGGAGCCAATCCATAAACCAGTATTTATTTGAAGTACTAAAAAATAAACCTGAAAACCCGGAAAAAACCCACAAGCTCAAAGGAAGAAGAACTGACTGAACCAGAGACCTTGGTGCTGTAAGACCTGACACCTGCTGTACTACCTAATGTTTTATTACATACATTTTATTTTATGCCATAGAATTGGTTTATAATTGGTCTATAAGAAAGCGACTGTTGAAAGTTGTTGATAGTCCCTGATAACTAATTACTTGAATCCAGTTTGTTACAATAAAATCTGAATATAAATTCAATAAAAACTACTTTTTACAAGTTGAGAAGGTCTTTAATGTAAAATTAGTATTAAATCAAATACAGTATTGAGCCAATGCAATATAGAGTACTGTATAGCATCAGTAATATAATGTAGTATAATATATAAAGGAGGTCATTTCCTAGTCCGAATTGTGTGTTTTTACAAATTAGCAGACAAAAGATTTATTATTGATTATGACAGAAATGTCATAATGACCAGCGATTTGTAAGCATGGGTTTGGCACTGGATAACATAATAACAACATGACCTCTAGCAATATTATGGAAAGAAGTGATCACACTACGATCACTATTTATGCCACTACTTTGTGTATAATTAGTAAAGAGCAATACCTATTATATACAGTTTAAAGTCAATATACAGTGTTTTTGTGATGAAAATCGTGTTTTTTTTCACCTCTAATGTGATATTAATAGCAACAGAATTTTTAAAATGTTAAATGCTAAAGGGGGATCTATTTTACCAGTTCTTTCTACTTTCTATGATTCTACCAATTTAGCATATTTTGATTTAGCAATTTTATTCCACTCATCCTTTTAAAATAATTTTATATCAGGTTAGGATATCCTGTGCACAGCCCTAATCCAATCCTTCCACAGGTTTTCGACAGATTTTTGATCTGGGCTCTGACTGGATTGTTCCGTTGATCATCTCCTTGGAATTGGACTTGGATTTGTGCTTTGGATCGTTAGCATGCTGGAAAGTGATTTTCTTTCTTTCAGCTGTCTAACGGAGACATGCAGATTTTGTGCTGAAAAAAAAATGCTATTTCATATTCCACCACCATGCATTATCATGGTTATGCTGTTGATTTTAGATCATAAGATCATAACACTTTATGCAATGTTTTGTGTTAACTGTAAGAGGGGGTATTAAAAAGTTTCAAGACTAGCTCTGTTTAAAAGAAAGTAATTTGTTTATCTACGTTTACACACTAGCACCTCCAAAATAGTCCCCTTGCACAGCGTTCCCAGCGTTCCTGCCACTTCTGGAATGTGTCCTTTTCAAAGCGTCAAGCACCTACTGCTATTCGTGCTGGATCTCAGCAATGGTGTCAAAAAAGGAGACCTTTGAGCTAAATCTTCATCTTTGGGAAGAGGGTGAAGTCCACATGAGGCAAATCTGGTGAGTAGGGTGTGTGTGTGGAAGTGAGATCATGTTGTTTCCAGCGAGAAACTTGCATGTGAGGAGAGTTTGGCGAGTACGCACATGGTCAGAATAGCAAAAGTAGTAACGCACATGGTCAGAATAGCAGACGTGGTAACGCACATGGTCAGAATAGCAGACGTGGTAGCACACGTGGTCTGAATAGCACCATTTGCACAGCTCCTGATGCACACAGAATGATGTTATTTGGCACACTGACTTATGAAAGTCGGTGCTCCCTGTGACTGCGTGCAGTCCTGTGCTGCCATCTATTGGTGTGGTACAAAACTATTCTCGAAACCTTCTGATACCACTTCGTATGCATGAATGTATGTGTAAAAATGTATATAAAAATATTTTTATTGGGAATAAACATTCCAGACATGAGGAATATGAAAGGTTATTGTCACACACTGAGAGTGGGTCTCTTGGCAGCCTCCATAATACGGGACCTCCTTCTGACAATTTTGGTGGAACGTCTACTTCTAAATAATGACAGCAATGTTTCCCTTTTTTTCTACTTGTTGATGGCCTTTTTTATGACATCACTATTGGTGTGGAAATTCTATTGCACCTCACTCCTGACTGATACCTCTCCACAGTGAGATCAAGCACATGCTCTGTCTTTTAGACCATGGATTCAGCAGTTGATTGAAACCAAATTGGTTGAAAGAAAAACCTACAGAAGTAGCCAAACTTTACTGAGGTTAACAAAGTCATAATTACTTTTGAGCATGTGTTATATCCAATGTGCCTACAGTTTTATGCCTTTATTCAGCTGTGTTCTATACAGTAGGTGTGTTTCCCATCACCAGTCAAGTAATCGGACAAAATGTCCTTTTCTTTATTAAAGGGTAAACACTAAATATAGATGAGAAAACAAGACGATCTTAAAACAAACAAGTAATTTGTTTCCTTTTAGAGAAAAAGTAAATTTTATTGGTGAAATTGAATAAGAGAATATCTGTGAAAACTAATCCCACAATGCATTTAAATAAAAATATAGAAATCTATTTCAAATGACTTCTGTATTGTGTGGAAACCCGTTTCTACTACACTGAAAAAGAATTTTAAAGTTTGCCTAATTCTGACTTTTTCTTGCAATTTTGTCCTTTTTTTCCTCACAATTCTGACTATTTATCGCAATTCTGAATTTATTTCTAATTGCCACTTCATTATCCACAATCTACCGGTAACCATGTTGTCAGCATGAAGTTTGAAGCTGTTGGTGTATAAACGAGGCGTCTTGGCTTTATCTGTCTTGTTCCGTCCCCTCAAGAGCTGATTGTTAAAAGAGTTCTCCAGGGATCAGAGGCTTAGTTTTATACCATGTGATTTTATTTATATATATATATATATATATATATATATATATATATATATATATATATATATATATATATATATATATATATATACACACATACACACACACATATTTTCAAAGCTTTTTTATTGACATATTGCATTTGGATGTAATATGGCGGTTACAAGCACTAAATAGGTTTAGTTTTCAGTTATTCTTGTATTAAATTTTAGCAATAAAAATGATTATTGTTTCTAAAAAATAAACATATTTACTTGTTCATTTTACCAAGTCTATTTAACGAGTCTTATTCTCTCTCGTGTATTTAGTACTGCTCTTTAATAAAGATAAAATACTTCTTATGTGATTACTCGATTAAGCGATGTAATAAATCATTAGAATATTCGATTACTAGAATAATCTATAGCTGCAGCCCGAAAAAAATTGGTTACGAATATGTGTATCGTTACACCCCTGATATATATTTATATATGTCTATGTATATGGTATATCTCTGCCCAGCACCTATGGATGAGCCATTTATTGCTTACTGCTGAAAGAAGCACTAGTTTTACACTAGTATAGATACACAATATCCATAATGCACCACTGATTATTTGTGAAATGTCTTCCATAAAAATAGATAGAAATAGCTGCACTAAAACATGAACTTAAAAATATGCCTGTGTTTTGTCTGCATGTGGAGAAGTAAGATTAACAGTAATGAGGCTGCAGGTGGAACACGAGACAGTTAGTGAGGGTGAGGGAAAAGAGAGGATTCGTCAGACCTGAGGACCTGCAGCTCCTCCTCAGAGTTCTCTAACTCGTCCTTCAGTCTTCTCCAATGCAGCAGAGCCTTCAGCTGCTTCTGCTCCTCGTTCTCAGCGGTGCCCATTTTAGACTGCGTTTATATTTGCAGAAAAAGTGAGAAGTCATTCAAATAAAGGGGGTTTTTATCTCACAGGCAAAACTGAAATGAATTCTAAAGCTACATCACTGCTTTACAGTTACTCATGCAACCTATAACAGAAGCCCAAGCTTACAGGTGAAAAGGGTTTAAGTCAAGTCCCACTGCTATATACAATGCAAATCTGTGACACTAGAATTGTTCTATATATTTAAAGGAATAATTAATATTTATTTTTTCGCAAAAAAATTAAGTTGGTCCTATTCCCTTGAAAGATTAAGGAACAGTGCGAACGGAAAAACAGAGCAGCTGCAATTAATCGCGTCTGAATTGTAAATCCTGCTGTATGCGATCGCTCTTCTGCTGTAGCATATACTTTACCCAGAGCAAAACGAAAACTATGAAGCTACCAGGGAGAAGGATGGCCAAGAAAAGCTGAGCTGTGCTAAACATGCAGGGTTTTTTTGTTCCAGCAGAAACTTGCATGTGAGGAGAGTTTGGCGAGTACGCACATGGTCAGAATAGCAAAAGTAGTAACGCACATGGTCAGAATAGCAGACGTGGTAACGCACATGGTCAGAATAGCAGACGTGGTAGCACACGTGGTCTGAATAGCACCATTTGCACAGCTCCTGATGCACACAGAATGATGTTATTTGGCACACTGACTTATGAAAGTCGGTGCTCCCTGTGACTGCGCGTGCAGTCCTGTGCTGCCATCTATTGGTGTGGTACAAAACTATTCTCGAAACCTTCTGATACCACTTCGTATGCATGAATGTATGTGTAAAAATGTATATAAAAATATTTTTATTGGGAATAAACATTCCAGACATGAGGAATATGAAAGGTTATTGTCACACACTGAGAGTGGGTCTCTTGGCAGCCTCCATAATACGGGACCTCCTTCTGACAATTTTGGTGGAACGTCTACTTCTAAATAATGACAGCAATGTTTCCCTTTTTTTCTACTTGTTGATGGCCTTTTTTATGACATCACTATTGGTGTGGAAATTCTATTGCACCTCACTCCTGACTGATACCTCTCCACAGTGAGATCAAGCACATGCTCTGTCTTTTAGACCATGGATTCAGCAGTTGATTGAAACCAAATTGGTTGAAAGAAAAACCTACAGAAGTAGCCAAACTTTACTGAGGTTAACAAAGTCATAATTACTTTTGAGCATGTGTTATATCCAATGTGCCTACAGTTTTATGCCTTTATTCAGCTGTGTTCTATACAGTAGGTGTGTTTCCCATCACCAGTCAAGTAATCGGACAAAAATGTCCTTTTCTTTATTAAAGGGTAAACACTAAATATAGATGAGAAAACAAGACGTATCTTAAAACAAACAAGTAATTTGTTTCCTTTTTAGAGAAAAAGTAAATTTTTATTGGTGAAATTGAATAAGAGAATATCTGTGAAAACTAATCCCACAATGCATTTAAATAAAAATATAGAAATCTATTTCAAATGACTTCTGTATTGTGTGGAAACCCGTTTCTACTACACTGAAAAAGAATTTTAAAGTTTGCCTAATTCTGACTTTTTTCTTGCAATTTTGTCCTTTTTTTCCTCACAATTCTGACTATTTATCGCAATTCTGAATTTATTTCTCGCAATTGCCACTTCATTATCCACAATCTACCGGTAACCATGTTGTCAGCATGAAGTTTGAAGCTGTTGGTGTATAAACGAGGCGTCTTCGGCTTTATCTGTCTTGTTCCGTCCCCTCAAGAGCTGATTGTTAAAAGAGTTCTCTCCAGGGATCAGAGGCTTAGTTTTATACCATGTGATTTTATTTATATATATATATATATATATATATATATATATATATATATATATATATATATATATATATATATATATATACACACATACACACATACATATTTTCAAAGCTTTTTTATTGACATATTGCATTTGGATGTAATATGGCGGTTACATGCACTAAATAGGTTTAGTTTTCAGTTATTCTTGTATTAAATTTTAGCAATAAAAATGATTATTGTTTCTAAAAATAAACATATTTACTTGTTCATTTTACCAAGTCTATTTAACGAGTCTTATTCTCTCTCGTATTTAGTACTGCTCTTTAATAAAGATAAAATACTTCTTATGTGATTACTCGATTAAGCGATGTAATAAAATCATTAGAATATTCGATTACTAGAATAATCTATAGCTGCAGCCCGAAAAAAATTGGTTACGAATATGTGTATCGTTACACCCCTGATATATATTTATATATGTCTATGTATATGGTATATCTCTGCCCAGCACCTATGGATGAGCCATTTATTGCTTACTGCTGAAAGAAGCACTAGTTTTACACTAGTATAGATACACAATATCCATAATGCACCACTGATTATTTGTGAAATGTCTTCCATAAAAATAGATAGAAATAGCTGCACTAAAACATGAACTTAAAAATATGCCTGTGTTTTGTCTGCATGTGGAGAAGTAAGATTAACAGTAATGAGGCTGCAGGTGGAACACGAGACAGTTAGTGAGGGTGAGGGAAAAGAGAGGATTCGTCAGACCTGAGGACCTGCAGCTCCTCCTCAGAGTTCTCTAACTCGTCCTTCAGTCTTCTCCAATGCAGCAGAGCCTTCAGCTGCTTCTGCTCCTCGTTCTCAGCGGTGCCCATTTTAGACTGCGTTTATATTTGCAGAAAAAGTGAGAAGTCATTCAAATAAAGGGGGTTTTTATCTCACAGGCAAAACTGAAATGAATTCTAAAGCTACATCACTGCTTTACAGTTACTCATGCAACCTATAACAGAAGCCCAAGCTTACAGGTGAAAAGGGTTTAAGTCAAGTCCCACTGCTATATACAATGCAAATCTGTGACACTAGAATTGTTCTATATATTTAAAGGAATAATTAATATTTATTTTTTCGCAAAAAAATTAAGTTGGTCCTATTCCCTTGAAAGATTAAGGAACAGTGCGAACGGAAAAACAGAGCAGCTGCAATTAATCGCGTCTGAATTGTAAATCCTGCTGTATGCGATCGCTCTTCTGCTGTAGCATATACTTTACCCAGAGCAAAACGAAAACTATGAAGCTACCAGGGAGAAGGATGGCCAAGAAAAGCTGAGCTGTGCTAAACATGCAGGGTTTTTTTGTTTGAGCGGTTCAGGTACCTGCTGGATTTTGGCCCAGAACACGTCTTCTAGGTATGTAGCAAACCCCTCGCTGATCCACTCCTCTGTCCAGTCTCGTGCCCCGATGGCTAAACCAAACCAGGAGTGGGCAATCTCATGGCACAGCCTCGTCCCGCACAGGATTCTGTCACCCGCTAACACACTCTGGGAAAGGAAGATGATATGCGGGCTGAAAAAGACACACAAACCCAAATAAACGAAAATAATTTCGATGATCCGTGATAAAGCGCTTTGATGTTTTCTGGTGCTATTAATTGTCTGGTATGAAGTAATGCTGGTCTTTTTTTTTTATTCTGTAGATAATACAAATGAACAGCCCTAAGATAGTGTTTCAAGTCTAACCTGATGTTTCAATGTAAAAAAGGCACAAGTCAGGGTTATAATGATTGGCGCTCAGTGTTTAAGTATGTGAAGACAACAAATGAAACATTGGAATGATTATTAACTCCCTGAATCAAACTCTATGCACATAAATCATGCCTCTAGAATCTGCAGTGGCAAGTAGACTTCAGTAAGGTAAATGGTAGTATTAGCATTTCATCCGAACATGTAGCCCACTAAGATATTCAGTTGCTTGATAGCGAAGTTTTAACTTGAAATTCACCTCATACTTATTTGCCAGTGTGAAAATGGCAATTTTCTTTTTTTTTATGAGCTCCCTTGAGGTTTTCAGCTGACCATCACTACCAAATGTAGCTAGTTAGCAGATTTTTAGTTGTACAGAAATAAGAAGTATATACGGTATAGTTATTTAAAGGTGATTCGTTTAGGGCAGGAGGTATTCAGACTACAGGGTGCGCCCTCCTAATGGAGCATAAAGGAATTGCAGGGGCATGTATAACAGTGGAAAACAAAAGAAATAATAATAATTGGAATATTTTTATCTAAAGCATCACCATATCTGGCACTCTTTTCATTTTTTGTTTCACAGCAAATGTCTGTCTGTACTGGGATTGTACCAGACTCTGCTATGTTTTCTTTTCTGAGCAGACTGAGATTGGGGTGGAGTAAAGGGTCAATTGGGAGTGTCTATAAAAAGACTGACAGGAGGCATATGTAAACACTGACAAGCCTTTTGGCCAGGAGCACAGTTTTCCAAACAGAAATTTCTCATCCACAAAACACGTGTGCCAATACCATAGCTTACACAATTGAATTATCATATAGTAGATGTTTTCCAGGTTATTTGTACTAATAAAATAAAAAAAGTGAAAAACACAGCTATTACATTTTTTTAAGCCCTTACACAGAATCAAACTGAAACCTCTCCTTGATCCGGCCCCAAAATCAACTCAGATCCAGTTTTGGCAAGTTTGCACACGGCGGCCACCCCAAATCCACATCAAACGCTGGATTTTTCCTCTCCTGATCAGCCTATCATTAAGGAGGAGGAACACAGAGTTCAAAAGATGCCTGTGGATTTAGGAGAAGCCTTCTGGACCGCACCCTTCTTGCTTCATGTGCTAATGTAATTAAATTAAAGGACGTATATACTGAAACACTTCTGAGGCTGGTCAGTAGTTTAACCTTAAATAAAAATAAAATGATAAAAATGATGTCAAAAACAGCAGTTCACTCATTAAGCAACAAAACAAACTGCTAGAATGAACACAAGCACAGCCTGCAGATGAGAGTCAGGAGTTTCAGGTGTTTATCCAAAGCTTAGATTTAGAAATCTGGTTGTAAAAAAAAAAAGATGTACTTTTTGCTTTCTCTCTGCATATTATTTCAGCCAACCTTTTCATCAAGACTTTTAGTGTGTATCGCTGTGCTTTATCAAAACTGCTGCTTGAAACGTCACTCCGCCAAGTGAGGGAACCAACACCCATTTCTTTTGTGTCCTCCAGTCTTGGCTTGCCCATATAATATTTTTGTAACACTGTAAACTGTAACACGTGGTCAGTGGATACACAGCGCTTCTATTCAAATCACCAGCGCTTTATTATTTAGACTGGTAAAACAGCTTTCCACCCTCCTTCTATTCAATTGCAGAATATATTCCTATAGCTTGGGTCCCCAAGAGAATTCCCGTCGCTGCACTGCACACAATGGCCTTGGCAAACTGTACGAATATCCGTACAAAACCCTGAGTCTGACACGCAGCAGAACGTGGCACTCATACCTTCTATTCATGCTGTTATGACTCTTTGAAGTCTGCCAGCTAGTGCTGTTGAGGAAGCTTAAACTGTTCTCATAAACACAGTTTAGGGAGTATTTCAGTCCACTTCCCCTGATGGCCTAAAGGCAGACATAAAGGGCTGAAGAAATTGGCAAAAAGAAGAAAAAATTAAATAAAATAAAAAAAAAAAACACATTCTGGCTAAAATCCAATAGAAGAACAGCTCACCTGTTTAGAGTCATACAGCTGCTGTGATCACAGCGCACGCACACGCACGCACACACACACACACACACACACACACACACACACACACACACACAATCCGAATCCAAATTCTAATAGCTGAAATCAAAACCTTCACTGATTCAGAACCAGGCCTATAATTTACTGTTGCACCTTTAATCAAAAGCAAGACTGATATTTTTCTTTTGCTGTGAACAGGACAAGAGCTGCAGCCAACCTGTCTTGATTACATGTAAGAAACATTTCCTGTCGCCTGAACAGCAGGCATCACACAAAGATTTTTCATTGTGGAGGCACAAATCAGATTCAGAATTATGCACCGAACACTAAAGAGTATGTTTGTACGAAAAGAAAAAAAAAGTAACATATAATGCACGCTCTGTGCATGAAACCTCGAACATATGAACATTTGTTTTTATTTTAAATGAAAGGCTTTATGAAGTTAAACAGTAAGGACAGTGGTGTTTATGTTGTGCATGGTGTTTGTCCCTTGCAATGTGAACTGCGTGAAGTCAAAATCAGGTTTGCAAATGGGCTTCGACTGATTGGAAAAGTTGTCAAACATCTCTTTGAAAATAATCAGACCCAGAGTGGGAAAAATCCTGGTGGACAACGGGGAAACGTTTCAGCTGCGTAGTGTATAAATTTTGCCGGGAGAAAGTACCGTCAGGAAAAATTAAAGTTTTATTGTTTTTGTCTGTGTTGCTACTGCCATTTTGCATAAAGGTTTCAATCTGCTGATTATGGGAATGAAACACAGGTCTAAACACACACACAGACACACACACAGAGTTCATAGAATACATTTAGCCTAACAGAAAAAAGAAATAAGCTTCTTAAATCCAGAGACAGAATAACATCCCTATTTTTTGTTGAAAGCTTCTATTTCAAACCTGATACAATCTACTTCATATCTTCCTCGAACCAACTGAGTCGAGCTTGTGTGCACACACGAGAGAAATTCTCATTCATCGAAATGAAATGTATTAATGAATTACATTTATATGTGCATTAAACCTATTTCCAATACATTTTATAAGCTGCCCGTTTTTGCTATCAACAAATACTCTTACTGACAGCATCCTTAAAAAGAGTTGCTTTGAGAATATACAAATACACTGTGTAAAAAAAAAAAAAAACGTTTGTGGTCACCTGACTAAAAGATGTGGTCCATATTATATAACTCTAAGATATATGCTTTTATAGTGACCCCCACTCTTCTGGGAGGATGTTCCTCCAGATAATGGAGTGTTCCTGTGCAGATTTGTGCTTATTCAGCCACAAGCAAGGGTGTAAGTACTCAGGTACTGATGTAGGGTGAGGAGGCCTGAGGTGCAGTGATCATTCCAGTTCAACACAAAGGTGTTCAATAGTGTTGAGGTCAAAGCTCAATAACAGGTCACTCAAGATCTTCCACTCCAACCCATGGGAACCATATCTTCAAGTTCATCTGAAAAGAAAATGTAATGCTACTACATACAAAAACATCCTATACAATTGGGTGCCTTGAACTTTGTGGTAACAGTTTAGGGAAGAAACATAAGATGCAGTTAAACATCACTTCATTCCTGAAACTGTGGATTAAGCAGCCTATAGAAAGCATTCTGCTAGTGCACAATTTGTGTTAAACACACTTAAGTGACACAAAAGGACAAAGACCATTCCTATAGACATGAATGACGGCAATTGCTGCAGCAATTTGTCAGAGCTTAAACATTTTATAAAGGTTTATTCATCACTACACATGTCCTCAAATCGAAAAAATAACTCAGGCACGCATGACATGTCAGGAAGAAGAGCTTACTTGCCATCAAGCTTATTCCTTATCACTCTTATGTTATGTGGCATTAAAAAAAAGCAGTAAAAAAAGCACTTCAGGCACAAAAAAACAAAAAAAAAACCTAGTTGTCAAGTTGTCATGCATTTCTTCAGACGTCAGCAGGGAACACAGAGCACGAACCGGCTCACGTCGGCACATGCTCAAGAGCACACCTGCAGTAAGACAAAGAAGCATGCATGCACTATAACACACTTTCCTCACACACCTGCCTTCCTGTCAGCATTATTAAAGCTAAGCTACACCCTGAAACACTCTACTTCTTTTATGTATTTCGCAGTGCTAATCTGTATTTGAGAGGTTAGCATTGCAATGAGGACAGGACTATCCCAATTACAATGGTAATTGATATGTGAGAAAATCAAGTATAAGAAATAATAATGAGATTTTACTGTTCCAATTTTTTTTTTAAGAAAATGGAATGTCATTAATAAAAATTCCAACATAAAAATGGCAGCCAATTCTGGAATTAAAGTACCAGAATGCAATGCACCTATTCATCACTTGTGCAATTGTGTTTACATATTTTTAGGAACTTATTTGTTTGATAAGGGTGTACATATGAGGAAGTGAGAGAGCTACACAGATCTAAAGCACTGCTGCTATGGTCTCTTCAAGTAGAGCTGAAGGGCTACCTCTTGGCCAGTATCAGCAGGTAGTCAAAAGTAGCTCAGGAAACAATCGATATGAAAACAGACGAGCATGTTAATGTTTAACTAAATTACATTACAAAAATCACATTTGGAAACCATTAAAGATTACATGTTAATTAAAAAAATGACAAAGTGCCCCTGAACACTATTTGATGTTCTGGTTTATATGGACTTGCTGCCTATTCTACAGGATGGTATCAAAAGAGTTTTAAGACTAGTTTTGTAACATGCCAACAGATGGCAGCACAATGCTGCACGCACAGTCACAGGGAGCATCGACCTTCATAGGTCAGTGTGCCAATAGACATCGTCCTGTGTACATCAGGAGCTGTGCAACTGGTGCTATTCTGAAAATGTGCGTCACCACGTCTGCTATTCTGAGCACATGTGCACCCAACCTACTCGCCAGATTTGGCTTCTGCGGACTTCGCCCTCTTCCCCGAAGATGAAGATCCAGCACAAAGGTCACCGTTTTTTGACACCACTGCGGAGATCTAGCGCAGAAAGCAGAAGGTGCTTGACACCCTTCGAAAAGAAGGCTTTCAGGACACATTCCAGACGTAGAAGGAACACTGGGAGCACTGTATTGCTGTGCAAGCTGACTGTTTTAAAGGTGTGTAAATGAAGATAAATAAAGTACTTTTTTGAAAACAAAGCTAGTATCGTAATTTTTTTATATCACCTCCTATTATAATTCAGGAGGAGAGCAAAAGGTCCTTAAGCTACTTTCACACAAACAGTGAATGCAGTGACAAAGCAACCGGAGATGATTAATTTTCAATGAGAGCTGGTAAATTCCACTTGAATTTATAATTCTGCAACAAATCTATTGCCATAATGTTTTTTTTTAAACAAACTTTTAGCTGGCCACACGTTTACGCTGCACTTTGAAGGTGACAATTTGATTGGTACTTTGAACTTCAATATACACACATTTAGACAAGTTTCTGAGGAAAAACTAGTAGTTCAGGATGACATTAATGACATAGCCTGAAACAAAACCCACTCAAGAAGCTATCACATGTAAAGTTTTGGCTATAGGCTACTATCTAATGAATTTTTCGACCAACCTTGTAATTAGCAGTTGAGAGCCTACAACACACATTCATTCCGTGTGTAGAGTAGCAGCCTGTTTTGAGTGGTTTTAAAAGCACATTTGCACACCTGTGTCCAATACTGCAAGTTATTTTGCCAAGTTTCAGTCAAACTATATCTCAATAACTACACAAAAGACCTGAAACTAGCCAAAAATTCAGGCAATGGAAACAAGAGACATTTTTCTTCTTTTTTTTTCCAGCCTTTATTTGGGGAAAGTTACCATGGTGCACATGCATTTCTAAAGTACAAACTCTTACACTACCCCAGTTTTTGCTATATATCTTACAATAAAAAGTATTCTCTTTATCGTATACACATTTACAGCTTTGTCTTTAAAAATGTATTAGATTCAAATCCATATTTATTTGCAAAACATCATGAGCTGAGTAACCGGTTTCCTCCAACAAAAGTGTTCAGAGAGCGAGCATTGGCACCATGATAACTGTCCATAAACATCTAACAGTACCTTTTGCAATGCCCCATTTTTGTAAAAAAAAAAAAAAAATGTATGGTGCTAAATAGAGAAAAAAGCATGCTACTTCATCATTGATCTTGAAAGAGAAGCAAATCAACAGGACACTGGCTTCTATTTCTCTATAAGAGCTTTCTTTTTTAAAGTCATTAAAATCCATGCCATCCAAACCATCTACAGTATACACTATTAAAAGTTCAACATCGAATGATGGCAAATGTACTTTCCAGAAATTCCATTACCACAGAAAAGCTTAATTAACATAAAAGGGCATTTAGGTAACATATCAGCATGAATGTTAAAAAAAAAAAAAAAAAACTGTGATTTTTATGTGCTGACAAGCAAATGGAGAGGTCGCTTGATCACAAACAGAGAGGAAAGCTGGCAACAGGAACGACCTGCCAATCAACAATCAGTGTTTAGAAGAATGTTTGCGTGATCGGTGTGCAACTGATGCATGCTAATCATACAGCTGATTGGATATTACCGTGCACTGCCGGGAGGGTAGTTACAAATGACTTGAACAAGCAAGCAAGAGAAATTACATAGATATTAATGCACAGAATTTAGTTACGTAAGCCTGGCTAGTTTCAGAGATACACAAAAGTATACAAAAAAGTATACACAAAAGTACACTCACACACATCATTTACTCAAGTAGAAGTACAGATACTAATGTTTTAAAAGACTCTGGTAAAAGTTGAAGTACTGACTAAAATTTTCCACTCATGAAAAGTAAAGAGGTTTGGGTTTGAAGTTTCATGAACGTAAGTCAAAAGTAGCCATTACTACTACCCGTTTTAGTGTCATGCTGGTAACTGGACCTCATATCATATTAATACATCAATACACAACAATTTGAATTTTTGTTATCTAATGAATGTATCCAGGTTTAACATCCACCATATAGAACACAAGCAAAGCAAAGATGTTGATGATCGGGAATGGTTGTTAGCTTCGCAGGCTAGCTTAGCCAGGAAATGATACACCAGTGGTAGGTTGAAAAAGCCACGAAATGACAAGAAATGTGGTTGATGGGCTGAAAAAAAAATTTATCGTGTCAGCAAATATATTAAAACTAAAGTGTTTTAAAAACATAAGAAGTAGAACGTACAGATATTTGTACAAAAAATTTAATGAGTAAAAGGAAAATGTTTGGATCACTATAAGTCTCTGAGGCACATAAGTACATTTAAACTTGTACTTGTAATTGTGATCTAGTCACTCGAGACACATGTTAATACTACTCATATGACACTAGTTAGGTTCTACCACACATACACGCACATTAACTAATAAGCGTTAGCCAATTCATGAAATTTAAGTGTAAACAGAGAACACTGTAAATGTGACACCACAAAACTATGTAGACATCAGAAGGGATCTCCCTGAAGGCACACCCATATTCTTTAGCGATAGTCTACCCACAGCTGACTTGTCACATGCATCAGGGTGTCTGGCGAAGACAGGCTCTTTTTCACTACTTGACAGCACATTAGCTGCTCAGGTATTCACTAAGCAGTGTCTTTTACAAAGGCAGGTAAAAAAAAAAGAGACGTGTGTTTACATTCGCTTTACAGTTTTCATGAGCTGTCGAATAGATTTCAAGGTTAACTGTGGTACAAAAGGGAGACCATCACTCAGGAATGCCAGAGGACTGTACTCATTGCTTTATCAAAAAGAACAATCTCATGGAACTCTCACTGTTTTGATCAAAAAGTAAGGAAATGCCTTACTTTGCCAGAGAGTAGGTAGAGTTGGGGGTTAGAACTCCACAGCTTCACTTAATGAAAACAACGTTAGATATTTCTGTTAATCCATCCAGAACACAAAAAATGTTGTTCCAAATTAGTAATTGTAATTGGAGTCAAGGCCGTGTAGTTGGGGAGGTGGATCCTCATTTGTAGATGCTATGCTAGGCAAGGCACTGCGTAGTCTAGAGCTTAAGTAATCCGCTACTATTTCCACTACCTTAAATCGGCAACTCCGCCAAAATAAACTCGGCTTGATTCAGACTGCGGTAGTACATGAAGTACAACATATAGTCCTATCTGGTGCTCCAAGCTGGGATCCAGTCTGAAATATTGATGGTAACCGTCTAAAGTTGCACACAGGTTAAGCTCTGCAAAGCCAAGATTCCTGTGAAAGACTAATGATGTGCTAGTGAAATGCTGCCAATACAAAGTCTACAACGCAATTAACCTCATCGCATCGCTGTCTGGTTACCCGGACGTTTCGCTGTTTGCAAACAATCTGCAAACTTCTACCGGGTGACAGATTGTGCGTCTCGATTCGTCAGGCTTTGATCCTGAAAGCGCAAGAAAAACGGTCGGTCAAAATCTCTAGCAATAATATCCGCTGTCAGTCTGCAGCAAGGATTTTAGGAATCTCTGCGCTTGAACCTCAGTTATGTGTCTCAGCGGAGGTCTAGGGAGGAAGGGCAGTTCTCTTGGCCTGGTGAAATCAGATTAAGTGGAACGGCAGGCCTTCTCCGGGTGTCATGGAATGAAGGAGTGTAAACACAGCGTGAATATGAGCCCCAAGCTTTAAATTGCCTCATCCATTTTGCAGTTAGAGCCACGGATCCTTCTTTAGGGACGACGTCCAACGACTTCTTACCCACACATAGCTCCCGTATGTGACGCTTTGGAGCTTGAGTGATCTGCTTGCATTTCCACTGCATTAAATCAGCCCTTCAACCAAAGTCAACCCTCTGTACTATTTAGTTTGATCGAGTCTCCAGTATAGCTGCACAGTGCGCTGGCCATTCTTTTTAACTTTTTTCCTTTCCCATTTTCAAAAGAGGACCTCAGGCTTATTTCAAAGTTATAAGAGCAAAGGTCTGTAGATAGTGTTTCAGTTTTGGCAGACGTATCAGTGTAGAAGTGGCTATATAATGTACAGGCCCTGATCTCAAGCCACACTCTTTAAGAGACAGTAACCTTTGATGCAGATAGAGAGTAAGTAGGGCCCTGTCAACTAGGCAGGAATGTACTTATAAAAACAGTGTGCATTCTACATTAAACTATGCTATATTTATTAAACGGAGGCTCAATAATGATTAAAAGTGAGAGTTAAAAAGAGAAAGCATGACAAAAAATGAAAGGTTTATAAGAATAATTTTTTTTTTCAAAGAAGTATAACTTTTGCCTTTTGCAGTTACTAAACAGTCCTTTGAAACAAATCTCCTTTATTCCAGATGCAGGCATGCTCAGCATTCTTTCATTTGTGTGTACACATGGTGGCTGGAATGTAAAGGGGGGTTTAGAAATTTCCTCTCTAAAGGATTTAAAGAGTAAAAAAAAAAAAACTCATCCCTGACGATTTGATTAACAGCTGTCTTTCGTGCCAAAGTCCCTTTGCTCTCAAAGACTTCGTTTCTGTCGCACACTTCTTAGGTTACTCAACAATCATAGATGGAGAAGAGAAAGAAAAGAACCTCAGAGAATGTGAGACAGAGAGAGAGAGAGAGAGAGAGACAGAGAGAGAGAGAGAGAGAGAGAGAGAGAGAGAGAGAGAGAATGAAAGAATGAGAACACTATTTAAATGGTGTTATCTCAGCCTCCCTTTAGGCCTGGCTGGTCCAGCACATTCCAAAAGCCTCACGTCCATCGCCCACATTATACTCCGCACCCCTGGGATTCGGATCGCCTTCCCCCATATGGTCATTTTAAAAGCGCTTGATCAGCTCAAGTGAGCAAACATACGGACCCAAAGCCTAGGGCTGAACACGTCCAAGAAATAATGCCAGGTTTCTTCAAAGACATGCAGACAGGTCACGAACAAGGTATTACCTGGAATTATGAGCTTTAAAAGTTCGGTGGGGATAATCAACAGTAAAACGATACTAAGGTATCATCTGAGATAACAGACACAAAAATTTACCCAGTTCCAGGTGCCACTGGTAACCTGAGTGGACTTCTTGACGAAAATATACTGTATATAGAGATTTGACAAATGAACAGAGGAAAAACAAAAAGTAGTTAAAGGTTGGGTCACAGTAAGGCACCAGGATTTCTATTGGGTTTATAAATCTGTGCAAAACCAATGACATGTACATACATTTTTACATTCACTAAACTATTTAGTGAGCTCGTGTACCCTGTACATGAGAGCTAAATCATCTGCATGAATCATACCTATGAACATAGAAATGTTTCTTTATAGGATGAATGTGTTCAGTTAATAAAGAAAACCATGTCAACACAAACTGTCACTACAGCCTAAAGTGTGCTGGAGAAGAAATACTGTACAGTGGCCAAGCACTTCATTGTGAAGTTGTGTAGAAGTGAGATCTAATAAGCATATCCAATCAAATATAACTTAGTTTTAAGAAAACATAGCATTTTGAGATGGGCCTAATGCTAATTTGCCTAACATTAGCAACTCTATGATAATTAAATCTTAATAACTCTGTCCACTTCTAAGCAGTTATAAAGCTTTCAATTAGTCCCACCAAAATGTACCGATAAAAAGAATGTACATTTTAAATGTGCATTCTGGGGTGTCATGAAAGTCTATTGAGTAATCTATGACATTACCTAAAAAAAAACAAAAAAAAAAAAAACAAAGGTGATATTTTATAATCTAATAGCACAACAGAAAGGGGTTCCCCTTTAGGGGTCGCCACAGCAGATCAGTCTCCATACCCCCGTCTCCTACATCTGCCTTTTTCAAACCAACTACCTGCATGTCTTCCCTCACCACATCCATAAACCTCCTCCTTGGCCTTCATCTTTTCCTCCTTCCTGGTGGCTGCATCCTCAGCATTCTCCTACCGATAAAACCCATGTCCCTTCTCTGCACATGTCCAATCCATCTCAATCGGACCTCTTTTACTTTGTCCCCAAAATGTCCTACATGCTCTGTCCCTCTAATAAACTCACTTCCAATAATGTCCATCCTCTGCTTCAGATTACTACTAATAGAAATCCTAGATAACATGTCAATACTGAAGTAGCATCTCACACACACCTTAACCCAACTATCGATTTATAACTAGAAATACTAAAGACCAAATACTAAATGTATTCTAGTGCAATACAGCAATGAATCGGCATCCCATCCATGGTGTATTCCTGCCTTAGTGTTCCCGGGGCAGACTTTGGATCCACCGTGACCCTGAGAAGTCACTGAGTGATTGATTCTAGTGTGCCACTCAAAAATCAGCTCCTTTTTATGACGACATATTTTCCAGTTATAACCTAGCTCGAGGCTGCAATAATAGCTGCAGTTCATGGAGGGCATGCTAATCGTTAGTTAGATGATAAGAATTTTAACATTGACATGCTGGTGCAAAACCCTGGTGCAAGCCCCCAAAAAAAGTTCTGCATTCCATTCTAATGTATAAAGATTAGTTTATTCATTCGTCTTGAGAAAGTGCTTTATCCTGTCCCATGCTGGGAATGGATTGGACACCAGTCTCTTACACAGCACCATAAATACTCATTTACAAACATTTATTAATAGGGATGATTGAACACAACCGAATGAAGTGATAAACCCAGATGTGGGAATAATAGGCAACAGCTGATGAAACCATAATGAACATTCGATGTCACCTCGATGAGGATGGTTCCTCATATTATCTCATGGAGTGTTTCCTTGCTGCTGTCACCTGTAGCTTGCTTATTCTGGTTAAACTTATAGGGATAAACTTATCAATTAAACATGTATATACATAATTAACCAATGTATTTCTTATGTCCATTTATTATAAGCATTTAGTGAATAAAATTACATTCCACACAGATAGTAACCTGATTTCTGGACTGAAGTAGATTGAATCTTACACCCACCTAGTAGCTGTGAGGCCATAAAGCTTCCAGCTGCACAACCCAAAAAAATTAATTAAAAAAAAGGATATAAGAATTTCTACAGAATTTTCTGACAAGAAAGAATGTCAAAAACCTTATGTACAATCTTTCTTTTATTACTGAATTAAAATTCAGCAGGTAAGGTACAGTAACAGTCCAGGGGTGTCACCTTATTTCGAGGAACAGGTGAGACTGAAATATTGCCAGCACTTGAATCTCCACATACATTCTGCCTCTGGGTTAATCGTCATCCTTTTATATTTTTAGACAGGTATAGCCACACCTTGCCTTTAGAAAACGACCAAAAACAATTTGATTCAGCTTCAGAAGACCAGTGAAACTGTAAAGACCTTCCGGTGATTTTTCATGAGGCCATACAGCAGGTGGAGAACATAAAACATTTGGTGGGTGGCAGTTTTATGAGAGTCTGATCCTAAAGGTTGGTTTTATGACTTGTTAATTCTCAGAATACTTCACATAGATTTTGACACATGGCTCAAAATGGTCTAAAAAAGGCCAATGTGGAATCAGAAAAAGAAGTGTCAGGCTATATAAGATCAGCTACTAGCAAAGAAACAAAGTCAATTCTTGGTAATAGCCTGTGTTGTGCTATTTATGTGGGTCAATATTTGATAGAAGTAAGGCTGTGAAATGTAAAAAGCTGATATAACATTAAAGCAGAGGTCAACAAAGAAGCGAAAATATCATTATTTTTCAGTAATGTTTTTTAAAGAATAATAAACAAATTATTAATTCAGTGTCAAGGAAAAAAGTGATCCAAGTGGCATGCTAGAATATTAACTAGCCTTTACTTTGGGTGGGTGTGTGTGTGTGTATGTACAGTATATCACAAAAGTGAGTACACCCCCTCAAACTAATCTTCTCAAGGGACAATTCTATAGAAATTAAACTTGGATATAATTTAGTAGTAGTCAATGTGCAGTTTTACTGTACTCTAATAATAACTCAACATACAGCCATTATTGTCAAAATAGCTGCCAACAAAAGTGAGTACACCCTAAGTGAACGGGTCAAAACTGTGTCCAAAGTGTCTCTATTTTGTGTGAGCACCATTGTTATTTAGCACGGCCTTAATCCTCCTGGCCATGGAATTTACCAGAGCTGCGCAGATTGTTGCTTGGATCCTCTTCCACTCCTTCATAATGACATCACGAAGCTGCTTTATGTTAGACGCATGGTGCGTCTCCACCTTCTGCTGAGACATACTTGGCGACTACATCACCTTCGGCTTCCTCAGCAAGGCAGTTGTCATCTTGGTAGTGCGTTTGTAATCGTTATAATGATGGAAAATTAGTATTTTGACAATAATGGATGTATGTTGAGTTATTTACAGAGGACAGTAAATTTGTACTGCAATACAAGCTGCACAATGATCAACTGACCTTCCAAATTTCATTTCTTGATCGTCCCTTTCGAGGAAGTTTCATTTCTATAGTATTGCCCCTGAGAAGATATTCTACAATGTGACATACTGTATATATATACACACACAAAATATGTGAATACTTGATAATTTCACTTGTGTGCTTTTGCCGTTATAAAACCTCCACTTTTCTGAGAAGATGTTTCACTAGATTTTGGAGAGTTCTTGTGAAGATTTGTGCTCATTCAGGCACAAGAGTGTTAGTAAAGGCTGGTACTGATGCAGGTGAGGAAGCCTGGCATACAGTCAGTGTTCCATTTCCCTAAGGTGTTCAATAGGGTTGAGGTTGAAGCTCTATAGCAGGCTGCTCAAGATCTTCCACTGGAAACCTATGTAAAGCCTATCTTTAAGCAACTCCCTTTGTGTACAGGGATGGAACATGTTTGCTCTCCTAGTTCAAGTGATGGAAAAATTTAACAGCATTCCAAAATCATCCAATAAAACTGGGTGCCTCTGTAGTCAAATTTTGGGAAATTCATTAGCAGGTAAAAGAAGAAAAAACTAAGTATGACTAAGAGACATCTTGAAATAACTGCTGGAAGTTATTTCGCATTTTTTAAATTACTTAGTTTAAGCGGTAGTGATAACAATTCCCACAACATATGACTAACCGAAAAAGACTTAAACTATTTCTACAGTCACATTTCCGTAGCATCTTACTCCCTTTTATACTGGGCATGAAAAATCGGCAAACCATTTGTTTGTCCAGAACTTAGGAATCCCTTTCTGTGAGCAAACGATGCCCATATTTGCACATCTGAAACAAAAAATATTCAAACTATGCTCTGCTACCTCATTAAAAAAAATTGTAAGGGACACAATTTGAGTCGATTCAAAAGGCCAGGAAAAAGGACGGGCCCTTCCTGTGTGTCTTAATCAACGCCTGCGTCATGACGTGCTAAAGATCGGGAGATAAGCATTCCTCCGTGTGTGTTATTACATCACTCGGGCTGCCGTATAAAAGTGCTCTACGTGACTTTTCAACAATGCACACCAGTAGTGACCGTTACATGCATCCCAGACGTCTTTCCTATGACTTCCTTTGATCAACACACGGATAATTCTGCTACAGGAAGAGGTTTTGTGATAAAAAGGGCCCACAGAGAACTTTAGTTTATCATGATGCAGGGAGAACAGAAAGGTTATGTGGGTACTTGAAGGGGAAAAAAAAAAACAAAGCGCACACACACATCTCCACTTACTTTTTAATCTTTAGTTTCCTGCCCTCCCCCTATTCTTATCTCAGTAGAGAATGATGCCCCCCTGATTGCTGTGTCCCAAACCCTGACTATAAATGAACTAGCATGATATAAAAACAGCATCTGGCTTGGCCCCAAGGACTCAGACCCACATACTTCCCAGTTTTTAGATTAAATAGCTCTTTTCTCTGATGTAGTTCCAGCAGCTAATGGCTTTTGTTGCTGGAAATAATCCACACATCCTCTCCCACATCCTAGGGGAATGGCATCTCAAAAGAACCCCATCTCCCGCCCCCAGCCAAAAATTGTTGACCACTCTACTTCCTCAGATTTGGTACGACCTGGCTTTTCAAAACAAGACCTGGAGGACTGTACCATTCCCAGAGGAGGTGACCCAACTACTGCTGGGACTCACACGGGGCAAAATAAAAAAAAAAAACACAATCTGTTTCTCTCACTATCAACATGACTGCTGTCATCCAGTGTCCGTTAGTAAATCCAGGGGAAAATAAGATGTGAGGTGACTAATAGATGATAAAGTACCTCCAGAGATCACCTCTGAGGAACCTGTGCACTTTTACGTTTAATCTTTTAAGCAAGATTTTAAACAAACAAAGCGAGCAAAATTTGGAAATGAAAACTAGTAGCTGTATGACCACCCTGTAGATTAAATACACCTATTACTAATCAGAATGCGACATTTTCTCCCTTGTAAACTAATGGAACCTGCCAAAGGCAATGTGTAATGACTTCATTTCCTGTGGAACATGTAATCCCGGCCAGAGAGATGGTGGGAAGCACAAGAACACACCTTCGGCCACCCAAGTGCATGTTTAGTCGACGTGCAGCTAAACAGCCTCCCTTCGTGTTTTTTGCTTATTTTTCAGGACGTGAGTCATACCAAATTATAAGGCAGGTCTCTGTATTAAATTCAAGCCTTAACTTATCTTGTTGAGTTTATTAAAATATGCAAAGCTTGAGAAAGTATGTTCTGCAATACACTCTAAACAAGAATATATTAAAATCAGTGGTCATAAAGCACACTTTGCTGATCTCTTTAGAGCACAACTATGAAAAATATAGTTCACTTATATAACAATATTCACACACAAAAAAAAAAAAAAGCAGAAACGGGTTTACCATATGTCACACATATTAAAATGTGCTTTTCAAGCAGGACAAATATTTGATGAATATTGATAAAAGACTTAAGAAGATTTTTCAGCCAGTTGTTCTCTCAGAAGGCTAAACATCAAGGATTAATGTATTTGAAAACCAATTGAAAATAGTGTCTGGTACAACAAATTGCATAGTTCTTCCTCATACCAAGGGAACTGAGACACAATGCATGGTGCATTAATGTTCCTTTCTGATCCGGAGTCCCAGCTTACAGTGGAAAATGCCAGGAACACAATGCAAAGTAAACATGGAAAGTATGCACAAAAGACAGCATGGATTACTGCTGACTGGGAATGATGTTTGTGATGCTTATCTTTTTAATGTTATTTGGTTTTGCAGGAAACACATGGGCCTTCTAAATTATGTTGTTTTACACATGATGTAGAACGAAGAATGAAGCCACAAAACTTGTTGCTAGACACCAAAAAGACCTACCTGGCCATGCCCAGACTGGAGAACCCTGAAGGTACAATGAGCACATCCAGGCGGGAGAACGGGTGGGTGCCTAATACAGAGTGAGCAGCAGCCAAACAGAAGGGCAAGAGAGGCAGGAGTATGGATTCAGCCTTGTTCAGATGACAGGACGGGGCAAAAACTCTGTGCGGTATGACCACCTGAGTAACAGAAGCTTTGTGCGTGAAACGGCATGGATAATCCACGTGAGCGCAAAAAGTTTCCTCATCCGTTTTCGAATCTTCCTCCTTGTTATGAGGGCTTTGCTTTTTGTTGCTTTGGTTCTCAGGCCACCTTCCTGGATAATCAAAGTTTCTGCTGTAATACATACATGTCAAAGGTTTCAGTACAACACAAACAACTTCACGTCACATGATAAAGTCAGAGAAAACAACTCACTGGTCTGATTTTGTACAAGGCACCTCACTTTTCCCCTCTTCAGAGTTGCAGAGCAAAGATTTGACTTCCTGCCATTTACCAACTGCAATAGTAAAAGTCGAGGCAGGCATCGGCATAGTAACGTAATAATCCCAGTGTAAAAAACCTGATAGAGAAAAAGTAGCATGTTATCAAGCAGATGTGGGTTTGAGTATTCATTTTAGCTGGAAACAAGTCAAGTTTATTTTGTATAGCGCTTTTTACGACAGACATTGTCTCAAAGCAGCTTTACAGAAATCAACAGTTAAGTTGAATGGTGTGCTATTATTGGAAACAAATACAATGCTTTTCACAGGACCTGTCTCATCAGGTAGAGGAACATCCTGATTCTCACCACTCATCAGAACCGTATATTCACACGGGGCTTTCACACGGGCTCGCCATGTCGACATTGCAACAGGTGGTTCTTGGCAGGGGAAGAGAGCTCTGTTATTGATTGGTGAGCCCATGGTGTAAACACAGCATCTAAAAATGTGAGAAAGGAGTACAACAAGATTAAATGAGGAAACAGAATCACTTGGATTTATTCTCATTTTATTTACTGTTTAAGCTTACTGTAATTGACCCATTAACACACAAGCACAACCTGCCCACACTCTGGGTTCATCCCAGCTCACATTGCACAATTCAGGGACGCTCACAAGCCACTTGTTGCAGGTCCAACTCAAATCCCAAGCTTTTATCATGCAACGAATTCAGCATGCTTATGCGCTGGCTTAAAATGGTGACTTGTTACAAAAAACTTTTAGCTAAATATGATCTTTTAATTCGATCCATATGGAGTTTTGCATGATATTCCTGTGCTGGTTTCCTTTAAGTTCTTCAGTTTTCCTTCACCCTACTAAAGTTTTGACAGTAGGTTGTCTGGCTGTGCTGAATAACTTTAGAGAGAAGGAGTGTGAACGTTTGTCCACAGTGCTCACTGTGATGAACTAGTGTCTTCCCCAGGGTTTATTCCAGCCATTTACTCAGTGTTCCTGAGACAGGATTTAAATCCATTTGGACCTCAGTAGGATAGTGCCTAGGATTCACAGTTAATGAAATACATTTTCTGGTGTAAAAACAACTTCGGATAGGTTTTATAGACACCCTTGAAAAACTAAAAGTTTAAATAATGAATTGACCACCTAATCTGATGAAACTCAGTGAACAGTAAAGATATTAATCTGGCCATTTTTTCCATTTTGTTTATGTTTTTTGTGCTTACCTGCCATCCTGGTCCTTGGTCCACCTCACAGAGCCTCCTGTAGGCTTTGTTTCAAACCAGATCCTGAGTGTGCGAGGGAAGGCATGAGGGGAACAAACGCCCTTCTTCCTGATTTGAAGACTCCACTGGTCCGTGTGAAACAGTAAAGGCTCAGTTTGACTGGCAGCCTGGGCACGGCTACACTGCAAATACAGATCCTGTTGCTGTCTCCATCTGGCTGAAGGAATAGAGATGAGCCTCTGCACTAAACCAAAGGAATCCTGAGAGGAATCTGTAGCCACATGATCAACCTTAAGAAGTTTCCTGAGCTGAGATACAGTACACACATCCACTTCTTCCACCTTGGACACTGACAGGTCACAACAGTCTAAAATCAAGGTGAAGTCTTTACTCTCATCTTCCCATGGCACGTTTTTGTTTCCTTGTAAAACCATGATTTTAGGTCCGTGAGTAACAGTAATCTCTTTGGCTTTTTTACTCTCATGAACATTCAGAGTTACGAGCACCTTTCTGGAATGGAGATGCGGAGTCGAAATCCTCTGTCCTGTCAGCTCTTTTACAAGGCTCTAGAAACAGGACAATACTGCCTCCAATGACCTCTGTCTGAAAATCAACACTGAGGTCCAGCACATAGTGTCTGACCAGGATATGATTTGTGTTCGCTCTCAAAGGCAGGTCATCCTTACTGGGCTCCAGATCATTGTGCTGGTTAGACTCCATCTTTCAACATATGTATAATATTTTTGGTTGAGGTAAAGGACACAATGTATACCACAGCGCCCGTAATGTATGGATTCTCATTCCACGATCACTGATGTTTATATTAATATCTCCATGCATTGAGTAATGTCAATCTGAAAATGAAGAATTAAAGGTCATAAATGTAAATTCAGATTTGATATCCTATTTAGTTGTGTAAAGCTACTTTGGGACAATGTCCATTGTTAAAAGTGTTATATAAGTAAAACTGAATTGAACTGAATAAATGTACACCTGACCATCACATCTGAACTTGGGCCTTCTGCAAAAATCTAAAGCAAAGTTTGAGCACACAATTGCCTACAATGACTTTAAATGCTGCAACATTCCTTTCCAACTCTGGAAGTCCTAAGAGGCCATGCGATGCCTGAGCTCGACATAACAAGAGTTGATTTGCTGTTATCACGACTTAATCTGATCTTGACATAACAAATGTCGCTTTCTTGGTATCACTTCTTAATTTTCTCGTGATCTTGGCATAACAAACATTGTTTCTTCGTGATCAGTATTTAATTGTTTTAGTGTATTCGGCATGTTCTAGAGGCAGCATCATTGCAGCATCATGGATGATCACATTTGCTTTTAATTTGCTCAGGGACTCACTTACACATAAGTGTCAAGTCAAGTCAAGTTTATTTTTATAGCGCTTTTCACAACAGACATTGTCTCAAAGCAGCTTTACAGAATTTAACAGTTAAGGTGAACAGTGTGTATTTATCCCAGATGAGCAGCCAATGGTGACTGTAGCAAGGAAAAACTCCCTTAGATGTTATGAGGAAAAAACCTTGAGAGGAACCAGACTCAAAAGGGGAACCAATCCTCATTTGGCTGATATCAAGTGCGTGATTATAGTCTTTAAACAATACAGAACAGTGGAGAGAAAACTAACATGAGCACTGGAGTGTAAGATTATGAGTAATGTTCTTTCTACAGTCTTTTACAGTCATTTATGGGTTTAAAACTAGAAGCTACTGAGAAACTCATTAAATTGCAATATTTGAGATCATCACAGATCCAACACCAGCTACTCCATGCCAGAGCATTTATACACTCAAGGAGGTCCAGACGTGACCAGACACTCATACAGAGAGCCAGAAGTGTCAGACACTCGAGAAGGAGGCTGTCAGTGGTTTGTACATTGCAATCACAAGAAAATCAAGTCGCGATCACAAGAAAACGTCTCATGTCGAGATCGCGGAAAAAAGTATGCATGGCCTCTTAGGACTTCCGTACTAATGCTCTGTTTAACTCTGTTGGTGAGTTTGTGACCAGACATTTCTTCGCTCCCTAAGAAAATACTTATATATAACTGTTATGCCAGATCACTCCTGAGTTCTCCATTCTGATTGGTCAGAAGGTTTTACTTACACCACTTTATCTGTAGTGCAAGTTGTAATTCAAATCACAAATGTATATGAATGCCCTCATGTCAATGTATTGTTTAAATCGTATAATTATCATTCACGAGAAATTGTATTGTAGACATTATCAGGAATCTAAACCTGAAAATATACCTGTGTGTACAGGTGTATGATAAACCAATTATACCAAGCAGGTGCTAATAATCAATGATCAATTTCATAAGTTGGTTGATAGATGGTCATTAACAGAAACAGCTTTGTAGAAGTTTAAAACTGGGTATGGATCAGCCAAACTCTGCTCCCAGGGTGATGTTCTGAAAGACACTTTCATGTCGCAGGTCATACACCATAGCAAAGACTGAGCACGGCACCAAAGACAAGGTCGGTATACTGCATCAGCAAGGTTTCTCCAAGGCAAAGATTTCAAAGCAGACTGGGGTTTCAAGAGAAGCTGTTCAAACTATTTTGAAGAAGCACAAAGAAATGGGAAATGTATAGGACCGTAGACCCAGCGGTCAGCCAAGTACTTAATGAAGCAGATGAAAGACACGTCATGCTTACTTCCTTTCGACATTAGATGTCCAGCAGTGCCATCAGCAAAGAACTGGTGAAAAACAGGGGGACCCAGGTATACCCATCAACTGTCCAGAGAAGTCTGGCCAGAAATGGTCTTCTTGGGAGAATTGCATCCAAAAAGGGATATCTCCAACATGGAAACAAGGCTAAGCAAATCAACTATGCATGAAAATCTAGAAATTAGGGTGCAGAAAATGGCAGCAGGATCTCTGGACTGAAGAGTCGAAATTAGACAAGTGAGAAGAAAAAATAGTGCAGAGACTGCAGGCAACAGTGAAGCATGGTGCAAGTTTGTTGCTGCATTTCAGCAGAGTTGGAAATTTGGTTAGAGAAATACAGGCAGATAATTATCCATCCTGAAATAACATCAGGGAGGTATTATTATTATTCTGCAGCATTACAATGACCCCAAACATACAGCCAATATTATTAAGATCAGCAATGTTCTTCAGCAAAGAAAAGAACATGGAGTCCACAATGTCCTGATCTCAGCATCCACGAGTCTGTCTGCTATTACAAGAAGAAACAAAGAGAGCTGAGGCAGCCTACATCCACAAGATCTGTGGTTTGTTCTTTATGATATTAGGTTCCTTCAAAAACTGTGTGCAAGTGGAAGTGGGAGAAATTGTTTTTTTTTTTTTTTTTTACAGGCAAAGCGTGTTCACCAAATATCGATTTGATTTGGATTTCTCTTCTGTTTATTTACTTAATTTTGTTTATTGATAAAAAAAATAAAAGATTAAGTTTTCTATTTTTGAAAGCTTTTTTATTTTACAGCATTTTTCACATCTGCTTGAAACTTTTTCACAGTATTGTATTGTAATATTCACTAGCAGAGATTAAGTAACGATCTTGGCAACACTCAGTGACAACTCGGTTTCTTGAACGCATCCTGCAACAGTCCATGGGATTTAACGTGATTACTTGTATATTTTAAAATAAACAGTGACAGAATTATTGCAGATATCAGCAATGCGAAGATGTTTTCAATATCATAATACTATCACAACAACTTCAAAACACTTAGTGATTTTTCAGACAGCTGGTGATCTCGCGTGAATCATTAGCCTGCTTTTATCCGCTTATTAGCCTGAACACATTTCTATCCCGTTTTTAACTCTCACGGATTTTCTCCGGAGAAAATAAAACAACAATTCACACAGCATCGAGGTAAAAGCTTGAAACAGTCTGTTGTGTACTGCACCGTGTTGCTGCGTCCACAAACCTGTATCACCCAGTGAGAGGGATTACTTTCCCCAACCGCAATCCGGAAAATAACTTCCGGGCTCCTGAAACGCGCGTGCTACATGCTGTGTGTCTCATTGGAGAAATCCTTTCGAGCTCAAACTATTTAGCCAATCCTAGAGGAGGAGGCGGGATGTACGCGAATACGGGTGGAAAGCGAGAGTACCAACGCCGGACTATACAGAAGGAAGGTGCGCATGGAGTCGCATATTAAAAGACGTCATGTAGCGCATCCGGAAATAGAGACCCAGAAATACATTCTGTGACATTCTCTCTTTGTTTGGAAACTTATTCTATTTGAGATTTAATATACATGTGTGTGTGTGTGTGTGTGTGTGTGTGTGTGTGTATATCCCAATGTTTAAAAATATATATGAAAGGCATTTATTTGGTTACATAAACTCCCCTGAAAAGTTTCACTGCAAGCCAATACAAGTTCTTCTCACTAATCAACTTTATCTTGTGACTGAACATTTCTATCCTGACAAGAAAAGTCTCTTCCAGGGAATCAGTGCTCACCTTCACAGGGCATGAAGTCTCACTGAATGGCTTTAAGTATCCAAATGATTTCTTTAAAACCCCTGGATCTCATCACTTGCTGGATCTACCTCATCAAAACACTATTTGAGGAAATCAGTTCAGTTCCTCAGTACAGTTTCAATGATATGTAAAGCACACTGAAGCTGTTTGTGGTCCAAAAAAACACTATGCTAGTTTTTCCATTTAACCTTTACATATCTACAGTAAGAACAGACAGCACTGCTATAACAGTTACAATTATATCTTTTTTTTATTGAATGCTTTGTAATATTATGATACAAAATAAATGTACATCCACATTTTGCTGGAGAAACACACTAAAGGTCGTACAGTTCTCACAGTGTTAGGAGCAGCAACACGTGTAACAGAAAGTAGGATGATGTTTAGAAGTAAACAGGTTACTTTTACAGAATAATGGACAAAGTCCAATCTGCAGGGTCGTCTACGACCAACTGACAACTATGAGCAACTTTTCAGAATAGACACGGGGAAAAAATTGAAACAAAAATCCAATAGGATCGTTTAATGACACATCAGGTTAATAAAAATACAGAAAATAATCAAAACAAACAATGATTAGAGGCTCCATTCATATCTTCTGTAAACCACTCACTGTACTTTATCTTTTTAAATCCCTGTTGACTTATTTCATTGATGATATTCTATTAAAAAAAAGTGTAAAGATAACGTGAATTGTCAAACTCCAGCTGCTTGTACCAGTTAGAATCTAAACGACATCTTGCTATAAATAAAGTAGAACATATATACATCTATTTCATATATCTCTGCTAAAAATATATATTATTGCAGCGAAAGCATGAATAATAATAATTAAAAAAAAAAAACGGTGTCCAATGTAACCAGGGCAAGTTTGTAAATCTTGTATATAGACATGATTTTCACAAGCAGTTAAAAATGCAGCTAAATAAAGACAGTTGGTGCAGTGATGTTGAAGAATTTCAGTACATCGTGTTCAAATTTTTTTTTAGAAATTTCCAGCATTGTAAAAAGTTCTGTTTCTGTGCAGCATCATGTACACAAAATTCCAGTCATTTCACATCACTGGCTTGGCTCTGAAGCATCGTGAGAAACTCCTCTCATCAGCTCCACACACACACACACACACACACACACACACACACACACACACACACACACATCATACTCTGCATGAGGCCTTTTTTTTTTCTCTGGTTTATGCAAGATGTCTCTGTTTAGCCTCACTCCATTCATTCAGTTGTTTGAACCATCATCTTTAAATGATATATAATAGAATGTTAAATGTAAATATATATGATATCTGTAGATCATGTATATTTTTGTGTATGAAGATTTGCAAGTTATTTCACCCCAAAATCGTTACTCTGTACAGTAAAAGAAAAAGACAGTACACCCTCCTTCAATGTAGTTTTTTCTTTTATTTATCAGGACCTAAATAAAAAAAATCAACTATTCTGAATTCTAAACTTTTTTAAAAAATGACTAACGTTATAAAATGTATGGGTTTTTTTTGTCACCAGAAGTTATTTGTTTGTTTACAGATTGAGGACCATACAATTGAAAAGATTTGATGGAGGGTGCACTTTCTTTTTCTCCATGACTGCGTGATCTTGTTTGATGATGATTCAAACCCAATTTTTGCAACAATTTTTGTATATAATCTACAGTGCTGTACATGTACCAGTAATTATACTAAACTGTTATAAATGCATTTATAACTTGCAGATTTTATGCAAAAAAACAGTAATTTGGTGCTTCTCTGTTCTATCAAGTATTTAAACGTAAGTCCAAACTACAAATCCCTACAAGCTAAAATAATACCTACAGTAAAAGCAGGATGACTGCAAATCAAAACAAAATGTCGGGGGACAGCAAAACAACGTACTGTCAACGTTATGGCAACGTTCATTATCATTTTATACAACTTATATATAATATCATGATTTCAACATAAACTAATACTGTACATGAATCTCTGCTTGCGGCATCAAGTCGCCAGCGGAGCTGCTCTTTCACTCCAAATTGTGAAACATCTTCCCTCTCTCTTTTTGAGAACTTTTTCCTCTCATTTCCTCCATTCTCATGAACCGTCCTCCTGAATCCGCCGGAAGCTGTGTCGTTTCAATGAGTCCCTGTTCCGAACAAGACAAGAAGGCTGATGAAGAAGGTTTCAAAGGGGAAGCTAGGACTCACTCAACAGATTAGATGTAAGAACACTTCAGGGACACTGTAATGAAGTGGCATAAAGGTATAAAGCATAAATTATGCTACTTATATCTGAGCTGTGATGTCACGTATACATGAGTAAATACATTAAAGGACGGTCTTGTCTGAAAACTTAATTCTGATTTTCTTTTAGAAAATTGTCCACATTTTCTATCAGCTCATGCTTCTAATATACAAACACAAAAGTTTTTTTTTTTTTGCCGAATTCATAAGTTAACTAGAAACATATTTACATCCTACGTTCATTCAAAAAAAAACATTTTTTTTATTTTATTTCTCAAGCCACTTTACAAGTGGACAAAAACATAAAATGCTAAAGCACATATACATACATATATATATATATATATATATATATATATATATATATATATATATATATATATATATATACACAAATTTTTATTTTATTTATTAATTGTTTTGAGGCACCTCTGTATTGATCTCAAAGAATTAAAAATAAGCTGCTTTTCTTCTGCAGACACTAAGTGTTTGTTTTTAAAGACCGTCTCAACAAATGCCTTTGTGTTTTTCCTCTAATAAAGGGAGCAGAAGCAGTACCTGTTCTCCAGACGGGGTTTGACAATGGGCTTGTAGAGTTCTGGGATCTTCCTCTCCAGCATGGGCCTCAGGTTCTCCCTTAATTTATTGTAGTTCTTTTTCAGCTCCTGCTGATACTCTCGCTGGTCTGGTGTGATCAGGTGCTTGTTCTTCTCAACTGCCTCGCCACATCTACGGCAAATATATGTACTTAGTGAGCTGCACGTGGAAGACATGGTTTATGGGTGATTCTTAGAAAAGTAGGTTATTATATATAAGCTTCATTGTGATTTAATGCACCTCAGTGCTGAAACTACAGCACGTGCTTCTGAATCCCACCTCCTACTTCACTACACACATCAGCTGAGGTGTGATCTGGGTGATGGTAGAAAGGTTTACTACTCTGCGAATTTATTAACATGTGCTGTGGTGTAAACCAAGTGTAAAGTGAAGTGCAGAGTTGTCAAACTGGTGGTCACATGACGGGACAGAACACCATGTCTAATAGCCAAAATTCTGGCCAACAGTACACAAACAGGATGTGGTCCACACTTGAACCTGTATCATTGTACTTTACAATCTAACTAGCTGGCTAAATGTAATTATCTTTTACTACCATCACATTATCGTCTAGTCAATTCAGTTTTCTGGGGGAAAAACACACACATCTCCTGCTTCTACAGCTTCTACAGAGCACATTGGTGTTTCCTACCTCTACCTACTTCTACTTCTAGCTGATGAATTTATGTTTTGGATATATTCGCACCATGGATAAAGAAGAATCAGCGGCTGTGAAGCCTGCTCTCTCTGATAGCAAAGAATTCTCATTTTAAGGTTTTAAAAGTTCATTCTGGTATTTGTGGTCCTGGGGGCCTTATAAGATGAAATGTGGCTGAAGAAAAAATGTGTCAGCAGCTGTAAAAATTGTACACACACTACATTGAGATTAGGAAAATATGCTGAATTAGTGACAGCTAATTTTCACAGTGAGAATCTGCATTTAAAGCAGATAGAATTTGAAAGCACACACAGTTAAGTAATCTTGTCCAACCTCAACGTAAGATCAGTTGTCTATAGTAATCGAATGTGGAAAGAAAGCACAGCTTTGATGTAGTGGTTAAAAAGTGGGGTGAAATGTTATATATTAAACCGCTGTGGCTGATTGCTTATCGAGGATCCATTTAAATCCTCATGAATACAGCTAGTGTGCTGCAAACACTACAGAAAGGAGCTGTTTCCTAATCTCTACTATCACTATCACTCAGCAATGTGTTACACACACATACACACACACACACACCCCAAACCTGCTCAAGCCAGTGTTGAAGCAAGTCAAACAATTCATTGTATAATGTGCCTTAAAGATGTCATGCCATCTTATATAGATTACAGAAGAAAAGAAACATTTAGAAATGGCAGTAAATATTTGTCAGCATTTTGGCAGAAATTAAGACACGGGTTTTGACACGTGTCCAAAATAAAAGCTACTTGCAGAAGCCAAAGTATAACATTGCCTCAGAGGTTCCAGAAGTCCTAAAGCAATCTGAAGTCCAGTTATTTACAGGTTCAACTTGGGCATGTTATAGATAAAAACAAATGCAGATGCAGCTGACATTAAACTTTGCGATGAAAAAAAAATACAGGAATCACTTTCAGGCATTAAAAAAAATGTAAATGAGGAAAAACAATGGCAGTCTGGTATTTGGGTGCTTAGTGCTCAGTGGAAACGATGCACCTGCATCGTTTTTACTAGGAAAAGGGATAAGTCACTGAAAGGGAAAAAGAAAAACAGCTCTTTCTTAAGAGATTTTAAATGCCACACTCACCGTAGGATGAACTCTTTGAAACACAGACGCAGTTTGTTGTGATGACGGTAGAGTTTGGGGTCTGCGGGGATTTCATTCAAAAAGACCTGGGCTACCTCTAATGGTCCCTGAAGAGACAGAAAAGGAAGGGAGGGAATGAGGGAAGGAGGAAAAAGAAAGAGTTTTCTCTCCTGAACTCAGCACTGACAGAGAAAATGAATGCTTCGCACATTGGAGGCCACGAGGTAAAGTCAACACATAAGGGAGAAGCATGAATAGGCCTTTGTCTGAGAGATGCGGCTACGCAGCCCAGGAGTGGAGCTATTGCCATACGTTTCCTGTGTTGTCCCTCCAACTGGCATTTATCATATAACCACAGCCATCTCCTCAGGATTCTGGAGACATCGGAACAGTAAACGTATCATAATCTGTGCAGTAAACTGTTATTCTGTGGCTCTGGGCAGCCTCAGGAAGGCAATCTGACTTTAAAACTATTCAGACGTTCATGCCATATATCACTCAGACTAAAATAAGGATATTTTTCCTTGGACCAAAAAAAAAAAAAACCTTCCACACAATAAAACTGTGTAAGCAGCTGAATGTGGTGAGGTGAATATGAGAGTGTCAGTGAGTCTCAACTGCAGATAGGATGGTCAAACCTGGTTAACTGTAGCTGTTACCGAACCCTGCAAAACCATCTGCAGCATCTTAGGGTCAGGTTTCTCTTTATGCGTGGCGATAGCCAGCTCGCGGGTTTTGTTCTGCATGTCTTCGATAGCCACCTCGATCGGAGTGAGGTCGAACTGCAGAGAGAAAATGTAAAAAATGTTTACAAATGCACTTGATTCGCTTTGACCGAAGAGAGGATTAAAAAAATAATAGTAATAAACATGCTAGAGTGCACATATTATATTATAAAAAACTAAAGGAAAACTACAACTTGTGTCATGAAATTTGATTCTAATTAAATCTTTCTGATGTGCTTTGTGAGTATGATGCTAGTTTGCTGGACATTTGTATTTTCTCCATTCTCTTAAGAGGGCAGTGGTACTATGCCATGTTGACATTATAGGGGTTAGGGGGAGACCTTCTAACATATCTACTTAGGTTCAATGTCAAATAAAAAAAAAGTAGAATCAGATAAACACTAAACTCAAAGTTCCAGAATGCAATGCAGCAATATATGACAGTTGGCCTACAAGCTACATGAGGCGATTTAGCAATATACATGAGGTCCAGCACAATGATATAAAAGGCTGTATTAGCATAATGGTTTTGAGGGCTAAAGTGCTGCTGCATCATCTTCTTTCAGTAAAGATCGATTCACAGTAGCACTACAATTATGGTGATATAAGAAACTGAAAATAGACTACAATGTTGATCAAATAACTGTAAATGGGTAGAGGTAGCTCAGTGGTCCAGAGGTTGGACCTTACCACACCACCAAACTGCCACTGTTGGGCCCTTAAGAAAGGCCCTTAACCCTAAATTGATCAGTATGTATAAACTCAATAGTTGTAAGTCACTCTGGATAAGGACATCTGCAAAAAAGTGTAAATGAAAGGGTTTCCATTATAATTAAATATTATAAATCTTAATATACAGATTGTTCAGGGTGGATTTATCCTTTATGTTCTAATGCAGGTAGAAATCGAGACAGTTTGGACTTTGCTACCTCCTCCTTCTGAATGACGTTGATTCGGGTCTTCACATAAGGAAAAGCATGCTGTGTGGTGAGGATGGTTTTCCTCTTGTACTGCTCGTTGAGCTCTCCTCGAGGCCTTCCGCTCTTCGTGAACGGCGTGGTGTACATGAACCGGCGCAGGTTGAAGTTCTTTTCAAAGTTGGTCATGCGGTCTTTCATCTCATAGTCGTCAAAGTACGGCTCCACATACGTAATCTGAATATATGCCTAATAAAAAAAAGAAAAATCTAATTAACTACATATGAAACTAATAAAATTCTACTGAGGAAGATTTAAGAGCAGGTAGTAAATAGAATCCTGAAGAAAAATACAGTTTGAAGTAAATACTGTATGTTCTTGTATTCAATATTAATTCTGAATATCTTTAAATTCTCTTCCATTCATCCAGTCTTCAGTACCTTGTTAGGATTCAGTTTGTTTCGGTCTACAGGTGTGGAATCCTTGATCATTTCCAGAACATCGTCTCCCAAACATTGTCTGTAGAAATTCTGTTAAAATAACAATTAGTTTTACACACACCAATGAGAATTTTTAATATTTTTCATTAATGAACCTTTGTAGCAGAAAGCTGTTTAGACATTTTCTTACTTCTAGTCTGTGGGAGATCTCAGGGAGATGTGTGATTGCTGGCTCTTTGTATATGAACTCTCGCTCGTCAAGATCACCAAACTTTGAGCCAAAAAATGCCACACGGAAATATGTCCCGAACATCCTCTTAGTGCCCTGAAACGGAATACGCACAAATATATATTTTTTAGTTTCAGTCTTATGAATAGCAGTTTTGACAAATGTTTAGAGAGGACTGCAAATGCCACACATTGATCCTTAAAAATCTGTAATTAAACAATGACAAATTTTTCAAAATCAAATAAGAAAGAAAACAATAGGACACACACACACACACACACACACACACACACACACACACACACACACACACTTTTTGAGCATGAGTTCAAATCCCATCACCACCAATGTAGCACTGCTGGGCCCTTATCCCTCAAGCACTCAGATCAATGAAAGGAGATAACTGTAAGTCGCTCTGGATAAGGGCATCTGCCAAAATGTTTTATTGTGATAGCTTTCAGCGACTATATTCATATCTGTCGCTTTTTAATGTCTACTGTAGTTTGAATTAATTGCTAATCAACTTTTTTTGTAGATTAAATGTTGGTTTGCTTAATAAAATAATTTTGATTCAAATGAATGAATGACGAATTAAAAGTGTAGTAAGAGAAGTAGCGACATCTACACTGGTTACCTTTTGAACGACGTTCTCAAAAGCTCTTTTTAGATTGTCATGAGTGGTGGTCAGTTTGCGAAAATCTCTATGGGCCTCCAGGATTGGAATGATGATCTTATACACCTCATTCACGGCCTCGTATAATCCACCCTGTTCAGCAGATTTTTAGAGAAGACACACTGAATCAGCAATCAACAATCATGGTTTCACTACAGGTAGATCAGATGGACTTCAGGAACTATAAAATGACAAGAATTGTATAATCTTCACAAGTTATACAATTAAAGAGTCAGGATGACATACAGCCTGTTCTTCGACATTAAGCCAACTAACATCACAAGTCACATGCAGGATATGTAACCTACATTGCTGAAGAGTTCTGCAGCCTGCTCGAGAAGCCCCACCAGCCCGTTCTCAGTGAAGTACCGCCCTGAACACACTCCATCCTCATCTGGGGACAGGATATCATCTGACACTGCCGACTCTTCTAGAACGTTAGGGGAGATGTTCTGTCAGGAAGAAAGGGTACTGATTATTTTAGCAGTTTGGAGTTAAAAATGTCTTATGCAGTTTGGAGCCAAAAATGTCTTCTGCTTCTGTGTTTCTAAATCGTGAGTTTAAGTTGTAATGAACTTCTCAATTTATTTTAACGCTACCAAATAGTGTGCCTAATTACCCCCGATTAAATCAGCTGTGGAATAATAATCCTTAAACCTAATTTTTTTTTACTTGCCCAAATGAATATAGCCACCATAATGATGCTTTACAAGAAAAATACTCCAGCCTGAACGACTTACACATGATATTCGATGTTCAATTGTTTTCTAGCAATGAAATTTCCTTTTCTAATTGAAAGATCTTTCATCAGCATGATCTAGTGTTCTCCTTTGGTTAATTATTTTCTACATTTGGCTACATCATGATATATGGCACCATTAGAAAATTGTGAATGTCAGGTTCCCTTATGTCCCCGCCTGTACATTCTGCTCAAACGGATCAGGATCTGAAGCTTTGATATCTGTGCTATTATCGGCATCAACACCACGTCCTTCATCGTCTCGCAGATCAGATCGCTTACTAGCCGAGCCGCGTCTGTGTCATAACTCAGTGCAGCTGTTTCGTACAGCTGCGCTGCATTCTGTAACTATGAGTCCGACGTGTGCCTTCTACACTTCTCCTACATTCAATTCATCATTAATATGTCAGTGAACATCAAGGGAAAATGATAAGTGACTATAGAAGATTTTGCTCTTTTGTTACCAGGAACTACAAATGAAATGCTTTCATTATAATTATATTTGAGAATGCTAAAATGTTTTGTCCAAATATATTTAATAAACCTATATAATGTGTATAAGGGTGGTGTTTCCTTTAAGATGCAGCTAAATGTCTCTAAGTTTTCACAGTATTACTGTGTTCACAATCAGTGTGTAAACAGACAAGTATGGCCCTTTTCAGTCATTTCTGACTGGTACTTTGAGTCACTGAATGAGTCAATGTGTGTACTTACCGTTGTGTTTCAGTTATGTAATAATTTATTTTGTAGCATGAGGTATCTTTGAGCTACTACATCTGGGAAAGATGAAATTCTGCATTCCATGCTAGACCCATCACTTACTTGGAAAGTGACGCTGCCCACAGGCAGGTACTTGTGGTCCTCCAGCATGCTGAGGTACTCAGCCACCAGGGCAGCTGCATGTACCAGACACATTGCAGACTCGGTGAAGCACTTCCTGCCATTATGCTTTTCAGCCATGTTCTGGAGCCAGGTCAAGCGCAGATCAGGTGACGTCTGGTAGCCCTTCGCGATCCTGCCACAGATGCAAACATGTAGGTTTGAATGATTGAGCAATTAGGCTGCAAAATCCTATTTCTGACAGGATGAAAATCAAGGACATGTGTGTGCTTTGAGAATTTGCATGCAGCCTGTGCACATGCTGGGCCAAAGCTCAAGGCGAAGACACAACCACATAGTTTCCATGGTAAGTTCAAAAACAGTAGACAAACAGCACAAACCACAGGCAAATGGGAAGCAGAGGAGGAAACCACAGTACATGGAGGCAAGAGGCACAGGCTGGCAAATGCACTCGAATGACTGAGAAACTGTGTGACTGATGGACTGAGTGGATAAATGCATGAATGATAAAAATAAGTGAGTGTGTGAATAAGTAAGAAAGTGATTGAGTGAATAATGAAGTGACTGATGGTGTAAGTGAGTGAATAACTGAGTGAATAAATGAGCGAGTAAATGCAGGGGTGATTAACTGAGTAATTTAAGTGACTGAGTGAATAAATATATGTGAGTGAATGTGTGACTAAGTAATGGAGAGAGTGAATGACTGAGTGAGAAAGTAAATGAGTGTCTGAGTAACTAAGAGATTGAATGAGTGATTGACTGGGTTAGTTGACTGAGTGAGCAAGTAAGTCAAGTCAAGTTTAATTCTATAGCACTTTTCACATTGGACATTGTCTCAAAGCAGCTTTACAGAATTGAACAGTGAGAGGGAATGATGTGTATTTATCCCTGATAAACAGCCATGGTGACTGTGGCAAGGAAAAACTCTCTTAGAACCATCCTCATTTGGGTGGTGAATGAGTAAGTGAATGAGTGAGTGACTTTACATTTTCATGTTTTGTGTGTATACTGCACATTACCTATACATAAGGTCCATTAGCATTTCAGGATCTTCTTGATACTCCTTCATTTTGACAGTATCTGAAAGGATGCTGTTAAGATTCCTCAAAAGTTCATCCACCTGAGAAAACAATGAGATTGTTTGCTGGAAAAAAAATCACTTGTTTAAACCCCAGCTTTAATGTCAAATCTTCCCATGATTCTCTCGCTGCATGACTTAGCAAATTCTACTTAGTTGCCAAGATGTCCATATTAAGTGAAGACTCAGACTTATTCCTATCATTTTATCAAGAAGGCTAGACCATAATTTCACTGGCAACATTCCTGCTGCCCTATTGATTGACTCAGCAGTCTAGACGGTGAGGGTTTTATTTGATTTGAGGCTTATAAATAGCACTACATGTTACATACCACATGAGGCTTTACTGGCTTAGCTGCAGCATTTTACCTGCGAAGGAAGCTGTGTAGATTGCATCTCTGTATCTTCTTCTGCGTAGGCTAGAATGGTGCGGAAAGAGCGGCGCAGATACTCCTCGTGCACATCTGAGGACTTTCCTACTAGAGACGCCAACGACATGGTCACCTGCATCTTCACTCTAGAGAAATTCTGTTCAGGACGTAAAGGACATGCATCACACAGAGTAAATGAAGTGGAGCTGTATTGCGGTAAAATATTACTGCATGTGGTGTAAAAAAGTGTGCAGAGCAGCCATGTTAAGAAAGAGAAATGATATAACAGTCTATACTACAGAGCTTTTGAATACCTGATTCTGATTGGCCTTTAACTCAAATCGCAGATGCATAATTAATGACGTATCGTTTCTACAGCGACAGCTTATTCACTCCATATAATTAAAACCAGCTTTCTGTTTTGGGGACATTTTACATTACATGTAACAAAACTGACCTAGTTGGTTGTTAATAATAAGCATACTCTCATCATTGGCTAATTCACACAACATGGCATGTATTCTGAGGTGACAGTCATTTCACACATCAAACAATATTTCCTCAGCTGCTGAACTCCACTCAGGCAAACATGTCCTTAACCCTGATTAATTACATTTGGAAAATACTCTCTACATCAGCATCGGTCTGCCCAAGGGTCCTTACATGGTTGTAGCCTCAGAGGTTATTTAAGCTAATTTTACTCACTGCAGGTAAGAGGCTGAATATGAAGCATGGCACAGTGCCAGTTACACTAGACATTGCGATCATAGTCTTAGCTCATTGATTCTGAGGTGGACTCAGCCAAGGGCAGCAAATGCACTATCCGTCTTGCTCAGCATCAGGAAACTCCAAAATGATCCCATTACCTTGGACATAATTGCCAATGGATCATTTCAGTAGCACCATTATGCTGGTTTGACCATATGTGCGAAACATCTCAAGACACCATTGTCTATTCTCGAGATTTCCGTTTTTGCCCACGGGGATTGTCATGGTGTCGATATTAGATGGCTGATTAATTTCAGGTTGAGCTTTGAAAATCCATGGTTTAATGTAACCTGCGTGCCGTCTACTACGAGAGACACGAGCCAGGCAAACAGAAAACCGGGGTCGAGGAGTGAAAAACAAGTGAGTCATTGTGACTTCGAACCGACATGACTCATTCAAAGGTTATAATAATGACAATAGAGGTAACTGTCAGGGCAAACCAAACACTCAGGCAAACAGAGACGGGGAGACATTCATCGTTTTCCCATTAAAGATGAATGAGAAAGCAAACAACATGGCCATCTGTTCGAGATGGGCTGAGTGTGTGTGCGTTTGGTGAGGGGAGGTAAACGATGTGAACAGAGGAAATAGTCCATCGAACCAGTGCACACAGGAAACGAGCAGACACACAGACCCAAAACCAAACACGCCACCATTAGTGGAATACATGGGGCGTGACAGTACTGAGCGAAAGGAATTGAAGGCAAATGTCAAGCATATTTAGGTGACAGCTCTCTCTGAAACCTCTATTAGGAGACACAGCGTCTAGATTTAATTCATTACAGCAACACTGACTTTTAAACAGCAGCATGTACTGACTCATGCAGTCACTGTTAGTTTATTTTCCCAGCGTGTCTGGATTAGGACACAACAAGTGGCCTGCTGGTTTTTGTCCGACTGTGGAATTTGGCAGGACAGAAGCACCTAATAGAATATGGAAAACACTGATGGCTATTTGCTCTACTGGAAAGCTACGGCTCTGTTTCGGAGATTCCTGAAGATATGCATGTTTTTCTGTGCAAATATATTCTTTCTATATCTCATGAAGCACTCCACTACAGTGTGTGTGTTTGTGTGTTTGCATGCATATGCATCTGGTGTGTTTCTAGTCATATCTCTAAGATGGAAACTGATTGCAGTGTGCTGTGTGTGTGTGTGTGTGTATGTGTGTGTGTGTGTGTGTTAGGTGGGTGTATTGTCTGGAATTGTGCTTGGGCTTGTGTCTTATAACAGGCAATGATTTATAACTGTATTTCATGTGTATTTATATGTATGTACAGTAATGTAAAAATTAAAGTACAACCTCTTTTAATTCTATAGTTTAATGTATCATGACTTAATAACTTAATCACCTGGTCCTAAAATGAGGTAAATCCAACCTCAGTTTAGCATGGCAGATACATCTGAAATTTGGCTGGATTAATAATTATGTAAGGATAAGGTCCTCACAATTTTCATAAGACAATGGAATAACTGTAGCTTTAACAAAAAACATTAAGAAGTAAAGATCTTACTAGAGTTAGTTTTAGGTTTAGACCCAAGTGAGCCTGAATTAGCTAAAGGTCCTTACAAGGACAGTATAACAAGTGTGTGAGTGTGAGTGAGTGTGTGTGTGTGTGTGTGTGTGTGTGTGTGTGATCTAGTCATATCTTTCACAATGTAACAGATTACACAGAGCAGGTGTGTGTACATTTGTCAGGAACCCATATAATGATCTATAGATATATTTCATTTAGAGATAAAGTCTATCACGTGTGTGTGTGTGTGTGTGTGTGTGTGTGTGTGTGTGTGTGTGTGTCTTTCATAATAACCCAGAGGTGTGTGAGTGAGTTGGGGGCTTATTCTCGCTGCTCATCTACAGATGGTCAGCTATTGCTGTATTTTATGATGAGATATTGTGTGTGTGTGTTTGTGTGTGTATGTGTGTGTGAGAGAGTGTGTGTGTGCATATGTGTGTGACAGAGAGAGCATGAGAGAAAGGCAGAATGTCTTACGCTCGCAGAATTAAAGCTGTATCTCATGATGAGGTAGAGTGTAGCACAAGCCTGACTCCTGTTGCTGTCCACACAGCTGCTGCAGTACTGAAGCACTTTCTGGCACAGATCTGCACACTGCTCGGCCTCCTCCTCGAACAACATGTCCCCAAACTACACACACATCAGACCAGCTTATCACATCTTATCACATCACTGACAATTATTAAAACAACACCAGCATTATTGCTCATCTAAAAAATATTTAAAGAAATACTCCAGAGGGTTTTTTTTTCTTTTTTCAAATCTTTTGCCACTACTGTATGTCATCACCATCACACCATATGGTCAGTCATTTAATTTTGTCAAAAAGATTTTGTGCATTTCTTTTTTTATTTGTGGAACACCTTCAGAAATACACTTTATTCATACTAAAAACATGGAATTATTTTTTATTGTATTGCTTCAAAACAGATCAAGAACTCTAGATTAGAAATCTAGAGATCTAGAAAATACCTTGTTTAGACATTCTCTAATGTTTGTTAGACTACTGTTAAAAGGTAGTATATTATTTAAATATATTATTTAGATGGACAGCTTTTCAACTTCCCTGAATTTCTAATTTAATTTAAAGACAATAGAATTTATTTTGTTCTTTATTATATACAGAGAGATTATTATTTGAGGTAAACTCATATACTGGAGGTATGTTCATGAATGGTGTGCATTTGTCCCTGATGCGCAGCCGTGGCGACTGTGGCAAGAAAAACTCCCTTAGATGTTATGAGGAAGAAACCTTGAGAGGAACCATCCTCATTTGGGTGACATCAAGAGTTTGATCATAAATCTTTCAACAGTACAGTATTTAATGTGGATAGAGATTTGTTATTCACATGGTCTAAATTAAAAATAAATTAATTAAATGACTGAATGAACGCATTTTGCAGAATAACCACAGCCTTTCTGTACCTTCACAACGAGAGCTCGGATTGTGCTAAAGCAGTGTGAGAGATACGTGGTGCTCTGGTTGCATGTTAGTGAGTGCAGCAAAACTCTCAGAACTCCACCAACAGCACTATCCTTATAGTCTGCTAGTGGTACAGTCTGGTGGGAGAAAAAACAAACACAAGTACACACAACACACACACAGACACACAGACACACACAGACACACACACACACACACACACACACACACACACACACACACACACACACCACATGTATTTCATTACTTTTGCATCAGTTTTTAATTTCTTCAGTATTTATCTAATTCAATTCTTTTGTCGAAAATGTTTTCAAGTAACTTCAGTTTAAGCCAAAAAAGATTTCTTTCAAGTCTAATGACACGATTTTTTCAGATTTTTCATTACTTCAAAGTAACACTAGGAGAGCAGGAGCAAACTATGCTGACAGTGTGTGATGAACACAAGTGGCACTCTCCTCCATTACCTGCACAATGATCTCCAGCAGGTCCAAGACTATAAGGTTGGCCTCAGTAGCCAGATTCCCACTGATTATGGCTTCCTGGTCCAATTCTGCTTTAGATCTTAGAATACACACAAGACAACGACACATCATTACACATCATTTCACACCATTTGTTAATAATTGTGGTCAATAATACTGCGTGAAAAGAGTTTTCCTAGGCTTTCATACATTTACATTTTTTTATTTTATTTACCCTCTCTAGATTGATTTATAAAATGACAAAATGACTGCCAATGAAATGTTTAAATATGCTTGGACAGAGAAGTATTTGTTTATCCATTGCTTTGAAACACGTTATTCGTTCAGATTCCGTGCCGTTCGTCAAAAGTGGTAATGTGGAGCAGCACTGCGAAACAAAACATAATCAACCCAATGTGTCTCAACAATGGCAATAGTCACCATTCAGTCATGTATTTTGCTTATCCTGGCATTTTGTAAGCAAAAAAAGATTATGTAGCTGGAAATGTAATTAATTCCATCTGGTCTAGAATGCATATGAATTGATAGATTGCATCATAAATATAAAGAAATTATCTGCACACACTTGTCCTGTCTGTCGTTGGTCTGGCGCCACTGTGTGAGGTCTTTCCTCCAGCGCAGGTTCTCTCTCTGGCCCAGAGTCCGGTCATTAGCTTCAGAGAAACGAGAGAGTGAGAGAGAAAAGGAGATGACAACTCAATATAAGGAAATCATCACTCCATCAAAAGGAAATAGGGTTGACTTCTGGTAGACAATACATGACTTCCATATGTGAATGTCTTGCTAAGCCAACATCTATATAGCTCATTCTGTACCAGTGGGGCCTCTACATTATTCATTGCACTGCCTGGAAGCAGAGTGCAAAAGCGATTTCTCTGTCTGCCCTTTGAAGCAATGGAAGAGGAACACTCACCTCCCACCCTCTTCATCATCTCTCCTCTCGCTCCCAGGCCTCCTATTAGTGCCTCTTCCAGACGAGCTTTAGCCTGCTGAGACTTCTGTAGGGCCTGCACACTCACTTTATCTGAGCTTTGTTTCCCCTACACACATCCATACAAACAAAAACATACGTACATCCACTAAGTACACACACGCATGCTCATGTCATCACATTTATAGTCACACCTTAAAATATGAGTTAACTTCTCTATCTCCTGCATATGTAGTGTGCAAGCAATAATCAAGAATTTGGATGCTTCCCCAAACTGAGAAGAGAATGGAGAACCTATTAACTCTAAACCTAAATATGAGAATCCTACGGGTAGTTCATAAATGTTAAAATACTATAGGGATGGACAAATATTAAAATTATTAGCTAGTCCATTGGGCTCCAAGCTACAAAGTGCTTGCCCAGTTCCAAAGACTAGCAAAAAAAGTGTCAACTAATGTAAGTCTACTGGGGGTTCTGGAAATCATTTTGACTCTGTGAAGTCTTATATTACAAAGTGGCTGTGGGTTATAGCGTGTAGACTGCTGTAACAGATACTGTACTATACTCAGTTTTTTCATAGTTTTCCTATTGTATAAGCTGGTTTTGTCAATATTGTCCGGCATCCGTCTTATCTAATAAAAACAGTTCCCATCAATATCCAGACCACATTCTTCATTCACATGTGTAGAGCAGCAAGTGTTTGGCTTCAGAAAAGAACAGCGCACAACATTGTGTTTCGTTGGGACATCAATAGAAATACAAACAAACAAATTGGTGTGACCAGATAGCTTTAGTTTTTCAGGGTGTCGGATCAAAAAATTGACATGAGAGTTTATTTCGGAAACACACACCCATATCCGCAACATATTTCACATTCTTCCCTTTGAAAAAGCAAACAGTTTCTGAAATTATGCACAACTTAATTAAAAAAATAATGCTGAATAAACCACTGAAAGATTTTCTGCAAAAAAACTGTTGGATTGTTTAAACCCCCAGACAACAGACTTTCATTAAACGTCTTTATCCTTGCTCACATCGAGGCACATGGTCTACTGTAGCAGTGAATAGAGATTAAGTCGGTACAAACACTGCAGTTCTTTTAAATAAAGGCCCTCACCCTGTAGTCAAAACAGGAGGTGCAGATGGTGAGGAGCTCGAGGAGGCGACTGAGCTGAGAGGGTGATATGTCTAATATCCAACGCTGGATTAAGCTCTGGTCGGAATTCTTCATGATCCACAGGAAACACACCAGCAGATTACGGCTGGTGTCTGCAGAGAGAGTGCTACAGCTTCTACCTGACTGTGGAAGAAAAAAACAGGGCTGTTAGAAAGCATTTGGATGATACCGATGACATACGGCAAGATAGAAGAACAGAAGTGGAATTCAGAATTCAGTGAAAGTTTTTATATTTGAGGGCCTATATTTGACAGGCAAAAATATCATTCTCACCACAGAGGCCATGGACACCAGTGCGTTTCTCGCCAAGGTGTTGAACGGGTTGCCTGCAATTGCCATGGCAACAGATTGATTGATAGGAGGGACATTATCAAAATCGTCTTCTGGCCCGCTGGACTTGGTCTTGCTGCCACGTGCATCCGAAACTACAGAAATTGTATAATGCATGATAAATATATACACAAACAAGTTTATACAGCACTAAGAGGAGGATGTTGTCATCTGATAAGTTGTTGTTGCGAGTACAAAATTCAAGAGCACCTGTAAAGTCGATGTAGTTGAGGGAGTCGATGATGATCCCCACCAGGGGGAGGTAAAGAGCAGCAATCTTAGTCCTGACTTCTAACCGTGAGCACCGAGGGTCCAAATCATGAGCACACAGTAGGCTGTATGTGGCATTTATGGCCTTGCGCTGCACCTTACTCCTACACACACACACACACACACACACACACACACACACACACACACACACACACACACCCAGCATTATTCAATCAATGAAAGAAACATTTAACACTACATATAAGGAACATTCTCAAAGACCTAAATAATAAGTAATCTTTCTTTTATACTGTGCCTGATTATACAGTAGCAAACAACTATGTTCCAATGTTCAGCTTATGGGCATAAATATATATCACAAATATGTTTATATACTGCATGTGCACTTCTAATATTTTGTGATAAAAATTGGGAAAAAAATGCTTATTCATCAATATGATCAAATTCAGGCTTATTTGACACCTATATTTATTTTACTTTTACATGCAGGGGGCATGTAGACTCTATAGAAACACACAATGGCAGTTTCCATACTGCAATTACTTTGGATGTGAGTAACAAGAATAAATACAGTTGTTATTACTTTTCAGTTTTCAATTTATTAAATTCCTTTTGTGATTTGACCAAATTTCAACGCTCAGTAACAGGGACTTATGAGAAGTGTCAGGGTCAGTATTGCTTTTAAATAATATCATCTTAAATGTAACGTATTGTACTGCTTAAGGAATATAGACTGAGCACTGCCAGAGCATTAGAAACCAGTGTTCAAAAAACTAACAAGGCTAGCATTATGCCTTGTCTGTGTAAAGTGTGTTGGACTGACCCTTCTGATTCCATATCGAGAGCCGCACTGAGTTCAGTCAGCAGCAGGCCAGTCAAATAGTGCTGCTGTTTAAACTCCTGAGTCAAATCAAACATGGCTACAATCCTCTGGTCTAGAAAACTGCATGAACTTGAGGTCTGCAACAGACACACACACACACACACACACACACACACACACACCTTCATGACGACTATACAGTAATTACAATTAACCTGATCAGTAGAAGTGCCCTAAAGTCTACAACAAGGACAAAATTATGCAATCTTTTTCATTTAATTAAACATACGTAAAAAGTGCCATTTGTGATTTTTCCAGATGTTTCCAGACCCGTAAAAACCTTAAACTAGTGATGATCTTTATTGTGGATTTTAATGGACATTCTTGTTTGAGTACATTGTGAACAGAAAGCATATTTATGTTTCACCACGCAAATAGCGGAGGCCCTAAATATTACAAGCGGCTCCTTTACAGGTTTTAAATGTGTATTTTTTCTTATTCATGGCATACACATGTGTGGCCAGACAATAAACATCTGCTTACACTAGTGAGCAAGTTTGGCTTAAGAGAGGGCAGTGGACAACAAAGTTGATTTCCAATTCCAATTCCTCGTTATAACTGGTGCTAACGAGGGCCATCATCAACGGTGTAAAGACCAACAAGCATTAAATGAAGATGAATATGGGGAAAAGTGGTTTTCTCAGTGGTGAAGCTTAGTTTAATCTAAAAGTTCCAGCTCTACTACATTACCACAGAGTAAGAGCATCTGCTAAATGCCATAATTGTAAATCTAAATAAATGAGAAATCACCAAATAACGTATTTATATTTATCATCTGAGCATTACATGTGAACCTAGTTTAACAATATTTTGAAGCTCATTTAGAATATTACTCCTTTAAATGTTAATAATTTGGGTGAGTTTTACTCTAGCCTGTATCTTTAGGTGCACTTTACTGTTTAAAATGTGCATTCTCAGATCTGTGTCTGGTCCCAGCAAGAATAACAGCAATAAGGCATTGTTCAGGATTTTCTGGATTTAATTTCTCTCCATCTTTACCATCCAGCCTGGGTAAAAGAATTAACATAATCAGATGGATGTTGTAATGTGGGTTTGTCTCCCTGAGATTTACTGACCTGCGAAGTGACCGATGGAGAAGGGGACGTGGGAGCAGAAGCAGAGCTACTGAAGTACAGGCTCAGGTTCAGGTAGTGCTCATGACTGCAGAGCACTCTCAAAAACTCCAGTCTCAGGGTGATCAGAGTGGACATGGACACACTCTTCGCTGACATCTGCGAAGTAAATAAAAACCCCACAGTGAGGATCAGAGACAAAGAGAGACACACTTTTTTCTCTAATGCTTGCTGCACCCGTGTACAAGATTGCCTTACCTGGTTGCAGTAGTTCTTGACAAGGCTAAAGACAAAGCCTCTGTCCATAAGAGACATCAGGTCATAAATGAAAAACGCCAGACTAATGTTCACCTTTTCAGCCTGCTCCTGTTCCTGTAAACATAATACGTTAATTCACACTGTTGACCGTTCTCAAGTTCGGCGACATTTTAACGTTTACCGCCTCTTGGGATCGGGATAAGGCTTTTAAATATCGTGAAATCCAAGCCTGCAGCGGAGGTGAAAGTAAAATGTCATGTTCAAGTACATCAAGTACAAATTGAAGCATACAACTTAAAAGCCTAACCTTCTGCTGTTTCACCAGGATAGTGCCGATTTCAGCAGTCACCACGTTGACGATGGTGGTGATGTCATCCTTGAAACGGTCGGAGAAACGATTTTTGCGAGGCACTGCCTGCTTGTCCATTTGAGAGATGTGCTGAGCCATGCTTTTCACCTGCATGACACACACACACACACACACACACACACACACACACACACACACACACACACAAGTTTTTACTCCATCTAACAGATAAATGTTTTGAGCAGCCTATATTGTACCATTTTTATTTAAATGGTCATCAAACGTGCAATTTATTTACACCGAACATTGAGAGCCAGAAAAGACAAAAATAATAATGTGATCATATCACTAGCATTGTCTGTAGGGAGAGACTAAGAAGCAGGATGAGAAGAGCCTGGAGAGGTGGAGAAGAAAGTCAGTAGGAGTAAGACAGAGTACGTGTGTGAATGAGAGGGAGGGCAGTGGAGTGATGCGGATGCAGGGAGAAGAGGTGGAGAAGGTGGAGGAGTTTAAGTACCTGGGCTCAACAGTGCAAAGTAATGGAGAGTGTGTTAGAGAAGTGAAGAAAAGAGTGCCGGCAGGGTGGAGTGGGTGGAGAAGAGTGGCAGGAGTGATTTGTGATAGAAAGGTATCAGTAAGAGTGAAAGAGAAAGTTCACTCTTGAATTATTAAAGGAGATGGAGCTGGAGGTGGTAGAGATGATTTTCATTGGGAGAGACAGGGGCTGGACAGGTAGGTACTCTTTAGTGGAGATGGAGCCACCAGGCAGGAGGAAAAAAGGAAGGCCAAGGAGGAGGTTTATGGATGTGGTGAGGGAAGACATGCAGGTAGTTAGTTTGAAAGGCAGATGTAGACGACAGAATAGTACTTTTTACCTACAGGCCTAATACATTTACCCTTTAATTGTACCTCGCTTTAAAATCATTTACTAAAGTTCTATTAGGATCTGACAGCAGGTAGTTAATGCATTTCCACAATGATTAAGTTTTCCCTTATTAATTTCATTTCTATCCTGTATCATTCGGTTTGATCTAGGAAAATGAAAGTAAAATGTGATTTAACTGTAATAAACCAGGAGAAAACTCCAGGTGCTCCAGAATTTCCCCTTTAACTGCACATAAGGGCAGTAATTCAGAAAGCCCTGCTATACTCTTACCAGCAGCTCGAAGAAGAACCAGGCGTATTTATAGACGTTCTCTCTGCAGACGCCAGTGCTCACCACCATTTGTAGAGCCAATTCTTCATGAAATTGCTAAAAGAGATTCGTACACACATGTCTGTTTCACACTGTTATCTATTATTGATGAACTCATATCACTAAATATGCGCTGGGAAGAGACAAGTACCTTTCTGTTTGAGAGCCGCATGCTACCGGCGGTAATTTGAGAGCGATTGGTGACATCAATAAAAGTGGACATCCTGCTGCCGGGATGATTCAAACCCTGGAATAAATCACCATCTTTACATTGTATGCAATTTGGATGTAGAATAATGAATGACATAATAAAAAGCAAGAAATAGAAAATGCTCGAAAAGTGCGAGCCAAGTGGTTTTGGAAAAATATATTAAAATGTTTAATTAAAAGGCAAAACACATATTCTAAAGCTATTTTAGTTACATTTACGGCACACAACCTTATCCAGGGCAACTTGAAACAAAGCAGTGAAGGGGTTAATTGCACAAGGGTCCAGCATTGGTGTTTAGTATTGCTGGGATTTAAAGACCTTCAAGTTTCAAGAATCAAGTCCAATGTTTTAACCACTGAGCTACCACTTCCCAAATCTCTCTATATATACACATCAGAACACAAGACCATTAAATAAGTACCTTCTCAACCAGTATGCTCTTGACCTCAGCGTCCTCTGAGCTCTGTTGAGCAGAAAGGTCGGGGTTGCTGCTAGAGCGGATGCGAGAACTGAGCAGCATGTTGCCTACAGTTGTGGCTGTGGCTCGGCCCATAGTGCTGTACCTGCTCTCCTGTACCAGTGCACCTGAAGCCAAATAAATAATAATAATAATAATAATAATAAAAGTCAAATCACAGCCTTCAAATACAATGAAAGTTTACAAATATTTAGCCTGAATCTGTTCAACTCAGAGTAATACAGAATGATGGAAAATATTTCTTAAATAAATAATAAACTGTAACATATTATTAGTTATATCAAGGACATGAGAAACACCCTACTCATGTTTGGGGATCTTTACAATGACAATGTGTAAGTGTGTACATTTTGATCATTCTGACTCAATTTTATTTCAAAATCATTCAGATTTTCATATCAAATACAGTCGATCCCCAATAATTCGCGGTTCGGAACTATCGGTTTGGAAAATTCGCAGGTTCTCATTGGAACATAACTACGGCAAATTGAGGATTATCTTAAAATTTGTGACAATCCACAGCAGGTAGGAATGTTCAGGAAGGTTAGAATAACATTTAATTCTGTTTTCAGTAATAAATTGAATAATTTCTTCTTCTTTTTTTTTTTTAACATTATTGTATTATTCATTTTAAGTGATAAATAAAGCATTAATGTCCATTACTTCAAATTTCCTGTTGAGTATGCATACTGTACACTATTACATTTTTAAAGTGACAATGTCTAGATGAATTCACTAAGGTACCATAGGGGCTGCGGGAGTGCGTCCAAAATTCGTGGATTTTCGGAACTCAAAAAGGTCTTAGAACGTAACCCCCGCGAGTTGCAGGGGGACCACTGTATAAAATTATTGCTTGGATTGATGCATTGATTTAAAAGACAATGGCTGTGTTGAATCTTAATGTAATCTTGTGAATTACATAATGTATCTTTGAATTTCTTATTAGTGATTCTATTGACTATATAGGCATGCATGGTCATTCGTTCATGTCCTTATCTATGCCATCATTCACAAATGAACACCAGGCCTACCGCATTATTATTTAAATTTTAATAAAAAAAACAACAACAAAAAAAAAAAGATAAAATGAACACAATGTCCTAATATATATATATATGTATATATATATATATATATATATATATATATATATATATATATATATATATATATATATATATATATATATATATATATATATATATATATATATATATATATATATATTTATTTATTTTTGTACAAATAAAATCCCTCCATCATGCCAGTGTATTGCATCACTACTAATCCTGGATGATCAGATTTTCACACCTGCGTTAATGACTTCCAGTTGAGTGTCTGGCAACCGGAACACATAGTAAAGGTAGGTTGCTAGGAGACAGTTCCTGCCTTGGTGGTCTTTGGCCAGTTCCTGGCTGTTATGAAGGCTGTTTACTACGGACACCACTGATTCAAACGCTATCTGTGCCAGATTCGCTACAAAAAAAAAGCACAAAACACACAAAATAAATGATACAGGGTTTAAGGGATTCAATTGTATTGCTTATTGATAAACACGTGCAGTCTTCAAGTATGCTGAACGATGATGCAATGAATTGCATGTATTTATTTATAATCTAGTTAGGATGGCTAATTAAAATGTGAAATCTCTGAAATACATATCGATAATAATAAATAAAGTAGATAAAGATTCACTGGTATAAACATGAAATATTTATCTGCTCACCGGTCTGGCCAGCGATGACCATGGGCTGCATGATGAGGCGGAACAGCTTGTCCAGGACCAGGTGGAGAAAGAGAACAAGTTGCTCCAGTTTGGAAGAGGACAGAGATATGATGCTGAGCTTTAGCTCATGCTCCAGCTTGTTTTCTGGCACTTTGTCGTCCCCTACGCGGATAGGGAATGTAGCCTTCCCCTCCAGAGCATGGCACAGAGTGAAGAAGCGCTCCAGGTGACTCTCCTGGTATACAACAAGCTTAATAAATGCTAAATATATGAACATTAAATGTTTTATAATATTGTGATGTAAATATTTAATTAAGCCATCATTCATTTGCCCTGTAAGCTCTATTCATGAAAAACCTGGCAACCTTAAAAGGTATGAACAGTACCCTGGCAACTTCTGGCAAAAATCTCATTACACTCCAGAGTTGACAAACCTTTTAAATCTGTGTTGCCAATTTCAACAAAATATGATGATCGAATATGACATGATATTGAATTTAAACCATTGGAATTTGATATTAAAACAGGAAGCATCTAAGTGAAAATCTAAAAGCATGCACGTAAATCTACATACATGTGTTACATACCTGTGTATGAACTGAAGATACAGCTTGAATTTCCAAACTAAAAATTCCTTTATGGCCATCAATCCACTTGACTGGTGGAACCTGGGTTGGTAATTTCTGCGTAGAAAAAAAAAAATCAAACCTTAAAATTATATATAATAAATCCCCAAAGCAGCCTGCAAGAACCTTAAACATTATATTTGCATTTATATATTCTACTATAAATACACACTATCTGGACAAACTTTTTGGGCCACCTGACTTTTCCAGCCATATGTGGTTCTTTGTGTTGGGTTATGAGCATTAAATATTCTCGTCACTTGAACTAGGATTTACATGGGTTGAAGTGGAATATCTTGAGTGACCTGCTATAGAGCTCTGACCTCAGCCCTATTGAACATCTTTGGGATGCTCCTCACCCTACATCAGTAGCCGACTTGACTAACACCCTTGTGGCAGAATGAGCGCAAACCTCCACAAACGCACTCCAAAATGTAGTAGAACATCTTCCCAGAAGAGTGGAGGTTCTTATAACAGCAAATGGGAACTAATTGTGGAATGGGATGTTCAAAAAGCATAGAAGAATTTTATGATTACTTCTGTTTTAAAAGCAAATCATTTTACTTCAGGATATCCCAAAATATGTTTTTGTTTTTTGTGTTTTTCAACTAGAAGTAAACAGAAATAGAAGAAAAGAAAGTAATTTGCCTTTAATATAGGATTTAATTCCTACTGCAGCTATAATACATGACAAGCATTGGTATCTTTGATTATATATATTATATATTTATATATAATTGCAGTCATGAAACAGACTCTGTACCTAAAATGATTATTTTAGAAAGAGTCATTAGTTTTATAGGCAAAAACATATATATATTTTTAATTATTTAGTTATTTATAGATATTTTTGGCTGTATGAAAACTTTACTACAGTGACATTACACATGTAACTGACCTAAGCAGTGACATCAAATATATCACAAGAATAAAACAAGTTAAAATGTCATGCTGTCAGTGATTTGGCTTACTGTACTGTACCTCAGGAGAGTGTAAAGAGTAGTTCACGGGAAGACGTTCAAGAACAATGGGCAAACAGAAAGCTCCCATCTGCAGCCTCTCATTATTGAGCATGGGTAACCACTGCAGCAAAACACAACTCAACCTTCAGCACATGTTATAAATGTGTGTTAAACACAGAAAAAACACTTTCGTCTTCTGACAAAGATATACTTTAGTTTTATGGGTTATGAAAACTAATAAGCTTTTGACAATTCTTTTTTTTTTTTAACACGTCTGCATTAATAATAATAAAAAGGCATGCCAAACTACATCATTTCCTCTTAGACTAATTTACAAACGCCTTTTCCATGCATGTCATTGGTAATTGGAGCAGATGTTCCAAAGTTGAAAAAGAAAAGTGCAAACTGCGAAGACGCACAGAGTATCCGATGAGACTCTCCAAGCTGCCGCTCTGGTTCTGTTTCTGCTGGCAGCTGATGTGGAAGAAGGTGAAGAGCAGGTGGTGTTTCTCAGTCAGGCGAGCCGGAAGACGGATCTTCACTTCTTCATAAAAATCTGGAGATCTGCAAAAAGCAAGTCTCATGACTCTGTGTGCTTCCTATTACACTTTATTGCAGATTTTAATATGCAGAAGATCTAAAATGCAGTTCTGCAGGAGTAGACTCACTTGTTATGGTATGTAACTGGGGTGTAGATCTCAGACAGAAACTCTAAACCACTTGATTTCCCGAATATAACCTTGGTGGAGAGATAGACAAATGTTATTTAACCTTTAGAATAAAAAAAAAAAAAGAAAAACACAAAGAAACATACCTTTTAGCAACAAGACATTTTTAACATTCTTGGATTCAACGAGGTTTCATCAATTACTACTGTATATGCAGTTATCAATTAAAAAGTTTATATTTCACATTGATCAATGTGACAAATATTCTCTGATATCTCATGATATTGTTTTTTTCCTCATTGCCTTTCTGTTTATTTTGTTGTATATTTCAACCTCCAGTCTTCTCGCTAGATATATACACATTAGATGCTTCACATTTCTCTAATCATTCAGTTTATTGTTAAATTAAATCTACTGTTTTTATTTTTATCCACAAATGAATGCAGACACTTCTGTACCCTCTCATAGAAATGTCATGATAAAGTTAAATAAATGTAAAGACTTTTGTACAAGTCTGCAAGAATACATTGGCATTTAAACACTTTTTAATTCTTTCAGTGTCTGCTAAGTGTGTGTACTAACAGGGAGTGGATCATCTCCATGCATGAACTGGATCTTTATGGTAATGTTCCTGGCAGATGCCAACGCTCGATTGCCAAAGTTGAGCCTCTGAGGATATACAAACAGCAGGTTTCTGCGAATAAAAATGCAGAAAGAACAAAGATTAGTAGATGAATCGGTTTATAAAAGGAATTTCTGTCACATAAAATACTTAAAGATGGTTCTATGGTTCAAGCTCCAGGATACTGTTCTGAAGTCATTTAAGAACTGCAGCAGGGTTCTCACTCAACACTAGATGGCAGTAACCACCCAATATTCAATGAATGCTTCTACCACTTCTCCAGAACAGTGATACTCTAGAGACCTCCAAGGGCCTAAATAGCATAGCCAAGGAGTCTCTGGGTTTTTGTATGCACCAAACCATTACCACATTAGTGTTGTGTTTATTAACTTGAGTCCTGGTGGTTCCAAACTTCTTCCATTTTCGGATAATGGAGGCCACTGTGCTAATTTGGACCTGCAATGAAGCAAAAATGTCGCTGTTCCTCTCCCCGAATCTGTGCGTCAATACAATCCTGTCTTGGAGATCTACAGACAATTCCTTGGACTTCACAACTTGGTTTATGATCTGACATGCACGGTTTACTGGGGGACAGGTGTGTGCCTTTCCAAATCATGTCCAATCATCTGAATTTATCACAGGTGGAGTCCAAATCATTATTTTTTGTAATAAGTTTGCAAAGATTTCAAACAAATGTCTTTCACGTCGTCATTATGGGGTACATTTGTAGAATTTTTAGGACAAAAATCTATTGAATCCATTTTGGAATAAAGCTGTAACAAAAAATGTGGAGAAAGTGAAGCGCTATAAATACTTTCCTTATACACCGTACACCCCATGTCCCTCCTCTGCACATGTCCAAACCTTCTCCTTGTAGTCAATGCCACTGTCTCTTAACCATACAATATAGCAGGTTTCACCAGTCATAAACTTTCCCCTCTTGCAGATACCCTTCTATCACAAATCACTCTTGCCACTCTTCTCCACCAACTCCACCCTGCCTGCACCCTTTTCTTCACTTCTCTAACACACTCTACATTACTATGCACTGCTTAACCGCTTATTTGCTCAGTCTTCTGTCTGACCTCGTCCATCACCCTGTTCACCACCACGGCAAACAGGAAAGGGCACAGAGCCGATCCTTGATGCAGTCCCACCTCCACCTTGAACCAGACTGTCGTTTCTACTGCACACTTCACTGCTGTCACACTGTCCTCATACATGTCCTGCACAAATACAATGTCCTTATATAATTCCACAACTCCTCTCTTAACACCCTGTCGTTCGTTATTTCTAGATCCACAAACACGCAATGCAACTCCTCCTGACCTTCTCTATACTTCTCTATCAACATTCTCAAAACCATACTCTTACTTACTTACAAATGGTCACCTCTTCCCCCAGCTCCTCCAGCTATAAGACTATGTACACTTAATAAAGGAGAAACATGGTATAGGATTTTAAAAAAGCCACAGACCAACCTGTATATGCAGTGAGGGACGTAGACATCGTTGGACGGAAACTCGAGCAGCTCTTTGACAGGTCGCAAGATTTTCTCGGATACAGGTTTAATGGGGATGAGCTCAGGAGACAGACACGGTATCACTGTATCTGGCACTGGGGTCAACTCTAGCCTCAGAAAGCCTGCCAGATCAAACACAAGCACAAAAGCTTAAAAACTATTAATCTTAAGTCTGGCATCTGGCTCCGAACAATATGACAGATTTTGTGCATTGCAACTGGCAGATCAGAATCATTTGAAAGCTTTCGAAGACAGACATCACCTGGTATTATCTTGACCCGTCGCTGAAGCGTGGATGTCCTTTTGACATCAGCCAGAAACTTAAATAAATCTTCATCACTGAGACGCTCCCCTTCCTGCAAGCAGACACAAACAGCTCATCTGAATCATTCATTACTTCAGAACACAAAGAGTTGGTGGCGTATGCTGGCCACCGAACCTTAATCTAAAAGTTAGGTGAATATTTGTGCAAGAAATGTATGCATATTAACAGTCCGATTGAGTCTGAAATTACAACATTATATTACAGAATAGCACGATATATACATATACAGTATATATAATGTATTAAATAATAAAAAAATAAATGTATGACTATGTCAAACTGTCAGGTGGTGGCGCTAGACTTTATACTGATGCTTGCTCACGGCAATACTGCATAGAAGTATGACTTCAAGAATGTTATTATGCATAGCTTAGACAAAGCTCTGTTTCTGGCCAAAGGCCAACTTGCATGTGTAACTCTTACATAACTTCTGAATAATTCTTAAATCTGTGTTTACACGTGACACCTGAACACCATTCTGAGCAATCTTTGGCTTGACTGAATACAGACCAGACACTGTACGTCAAACACATTTTCACACTCTTAAAAAATAAACAGTAACTCGTCTCTGCAAACGGGAAAAGGATTTCTGGAATGCATCACTGTATGAGACCACTTTGTGTTAGCAAGGTTATTGAACTGGAACTTTTTCAAATGTAAAAAAAAAATGTGGCTCTGAGCTGTTTTACGCTGATCAGACTTCAAAATAACGATCAGGCTGTAAAACGTTGTGCAATATAAACACAAACACAAAACAGTGAACATTTAGCGGAAAAGCCACCAGACGGGAACGGTAATATAAATCCCTGTAACACTGAGCTGACCTGTTTGAACAGGGTCTGAATGGTTATGACAGCGGGTTTAAAGCTGGACAGGTTGGACTGGTCCTCCAGGGTGGTGAACCTCTCTGAATTGCGTCTGGGCAGGTAGGCCTTCTTATCCATATTGTTCTTGCCTGGAACGAACAAATAAAACGAGTTACCAAAATAGAATACTATGATTTGCCGGCCGGCATAAAGTTACACAAATATCAATATTTAGATTTTAATAATGAGCAAGAAAAAAAGTTCCCTACAACAATGTTGTGAGAAACCTTGAAATGTTTTGGCTGAAACCAGATATTGGTATAAAAGTAAATGTACGTTGTTGAAACTATGATACATTTGAGATAATCCGATTGTAATTGCATGATGCGGAAGGTGAAGAAGCACCCGACCCGAAGCAGACTGCATTAGAAAAGTGTTACGCACACCACGCTGTGGTGTTTTTTGTCTTGCATTTCATATTTTAATGCAATCCTCTCCAATTATCTTCAGACTGACCCTGGTATAAAAAACATACTCAATTCTATACATTATACATGACTCACTTCTACCTTTCAACATGAGCTACACTAATTAATTACATGGTCTTTCCTCAAACACTTCAATTGGAGATTCTCATCTTCCAATTACTGCCCAAAGTCACTTGAATTGCCATCCATAAGCATGTCGATGACAATTTCAACACTATATATTTTTTTACATCTAAAAATACATACAGAAAAATAATGTTTGTGGATTCTGATTTTCTTCTCTGAATTGGCAAATATAACATATAGATTATGATAATTATTTATTTGTTTTACTGAACAGACAAATATTAGTAAGCTACAACATTAGAATTGGATGTACACAAATTAACAAATATTTGATTTCCACTAGTATGGACTCAGTAAAAAATGATTCCAAGATGACCATTACATTTTTAATTAGTTTAATAAAAAATAAAAACTTATTATTTATTTGTATCAAATTTTGTATTTGACATTGTAGCAGGAATAATGCAGATTGCATCATGAGATGCAATACATTGATGACTAAGCTAAATTACTTTATATATCTACTGTATCATATTTTCAACACAATTGTACTATAACATACTTAAAAATATATCAGTATAATATTAGTTTCATCAAAAAAGTACATATTCACATAAAAAAAAAAAATCAGTAACAACATAAAGTTTATTTTCACCACAACTTTTTCAAAATCTGAAAAGATGTCCCTGCAAAAAAACTAGCAAGTCAATTTATGAAGTCAGCCATATTGGAAAAACCTGCTATTGACTGCAGAGCATAGATAAATCCAATAGGGGGCAGAAGACAAGTCTCAGATTGTATTAAACAGGTTTTTGAGGAAAGTATTTTTGATGCAGGAGGTGCAGAGGTCTCAGAAACGAATGTATCGAATATGAAACATTTTGGCATTAAAGGGTTAATACAATTACCATTGATGCTATCTGTGTCGGCTGTGTCTCGATCCAGTGTGGCTGTGCTGATCACATTCATGATGTTGACCGTACCAAAGGCGAAGGGCATCCGGTACTGACCCAACCTCTGACAGAAGTTCTCTGCTTGGTTTCGAAGCTTCTCCAGCTTGTCTTTGTTCTGAACGAAAGAGAGGTATAATATGTAAGAAAGGTGTATTTTTAAAACAAAGTAATTTATATTACTTTCAGAAATTTGTTTTCTTAGTCATCACCTTGGCATTGTCTGTCATTCCTACATACGGTTCTGCACAATCTCCAATCTCCCCCTGCTGCAGGACTTTCTCTAACTATTATAAAGAGAAACATTACTGCCATCATAATCATGTTAAATATCAACATTTTCCTCTGTATCATTATCACTAAATATTAACTAAATAGACAAAAGTTTGTAGACACCTGAACATAAGATTTATATATGCTTTTTGAACATCCCATTTCACATTAAGTCCCATTTACTGATATAATAACCTCCACCCTTCTGGGAAGATGTTCCGCTAGATTTTCAAGTTCGGTTGCCATCCCAAATGTGCTTAATAGAGTTGCGGTGAACCATATAACTTCATGGTTCTCGCTTTGTTTACAGCGGCATTGTCATGCTGGAACAGGTCTGGATTTCCTAGTTTAAGTGAAGAGAAAGCTTAATACTACCACATCCAAAGACTTCCTATACAACTTGGTGTCTCCTACATTGTGGTAACAGTTTGGGGAAGAACCACTTATGGCTGGAAATATCAGGTATCCCAAGACCTTTGTCCATATAGTGTAGTCATTAAAATCGTGACGTCAAAACCCAAAAAATATTTGGAGGTGAGGAGAAGTAGATATGCAGTCGCTTTACCTTAACAACCAGGTAGATGTCTGGAGAAGGGTAGGAGATGGAGAAAATGGCAGCCCTTGCCAGTGTAGAGGAGTCCATACGAGGGGTGTGGGAGCGCAGAAGGGCTTTCATTTGATCTGTGTTTAGATCACAGTGGAAGTTCTCTGAAATCTAACAGAATAGTATCACATTAACATTTATACTTACACTGATTGGGCATAACATTATGACCACCTGGCTAATATTTTGTTGGTCCCCTTTTGCCAAAACAGTCCTGATTCGTAGAGCATTAACAGCATTAACTTCTTCAGCAATTTGAGACTCGGCCACCCATGACCCTGTCGCAAGTTCACCATTGTTCCTTCCTTGGACCACCTTTGATAGATACTGACCACTGCAGACCGAGATCATCCCACAAAAGCTGCAGATGCTCACACCCAGTTGTCTAGACATCATAATTTGCCACTTGTCAAAGTCACTCAAATATTTATGCTTGCCCATTTTTCCTGCTTCTAACACATCAACTTTGAGGAAAAAATTTTCACTTGCTGCCTAATACATTTCTCCCACTAACAAGTGCCATGATGAAGAGATAATCAGTGTTATTCATTTCACCGGACATAATGTAATGCCTGGAGGTGCAACATTTTCCACTGATTATTACAAAACCTAACCTGAACCTGTACAGTAATAATAAGTAGTTTTTAGTAGACAAATTATCCGTAGAGATTAAATTGTAGTTTGAAATCCAGAATCTGAAAGATAACTGGTATTCAGATATGCACAGGCTTTAATGTTTGCCTCAATATTTGTTGATAAATATATAATGCCTGTGTTGTCTCACTGTTTGCGTGGCAATGAATGCCACGTGCTTGTCTCTGTTGCAGTGTATCTTCTAGCCACGTCTTTGCCTCTGTTCTCTCATTAGTTTGCCTTCTGATGATGGTAGCCTGTTCTGTGTTCATTCAGATTGGACTGTCTATTTATTAGTTGTGTTGAAAAATTTGCTACTAAAAGTCCAAATCCTAAGTTTCATGTTTCATCACACTTCCTGCTTTTGATGATAGTTCCCAAATCTGTTTTAAGTCTTCGCCTAGAGAGCCTAATGACCGCTCTTGTTTCCGCTCAAATCTAATTCATTATAATGTATTTTTTCTTCACCTCGGATACTATAGATTTCACTATAAACCTCAAATTAAATCTTAAATTACCCTAATACGGTAATCCCACGCTTTTTCCGTGGTTCGAATCTCGCGCTCCCGGTTTATCACGGAATTGCATTCACCACATAACTAATTTGTTTCGCTGATTTTAGACCAAAAAACGTATAGGAAATTGTTTTTATGGAGTTTTATGTTGAAATAATGAAATTTATTAATAAAAATATAATTAATAATTATAAAATTAAATTATATTTTAATACAGTACAGTACTGTATACATAAAATAGCATTTCTGGGGTGCCGTCCTTTTATTGCGGTTTTCCGTTTATAGCGGGCGGTTTTGGTAAACAATATAGAGCTTTGTAAAAGTAATGACTTATAATGACTCATCAAGTGTCACCCAGACTTTTGAGGTTGGTTCCACTCAACGTTTTTTTTCCCCACTTGTCATTTCCTAAAGCCCTACCTTTCATGCCAAGGTCACCTTTGGCTTGCTCATTGGGAATCTAAACTCAAATCCACATCTGAAATTCTCTCCATAGTTTAAAATGCTGTACAAATAAAATTTAACTTGAAATGAACATCCAATCTTCCAAAAAAATATCCTGCTATCCCAAATATGTGGCAGAATTTGGGCTCTCTACTCTGAATCGTGCGGAATCATCTAGATACAGTACACAATGTCCAGATGTTACACTTCCTCGCGATTCCTGTCAAAACTGGGCTTGAAACTTGTTTAAGATGATAAATGTAGTACTTCTGGAAAACGATGACATCTGTTGTCTGTTTATTTCATGCAAAAAGAAATGCAAAGTGAAATTCAATGCAGGATTCTGCTCTGGAAGAAAACACACACTGATCCAGAGTTATTTTTAAAAATTCTAAACTGTTCACAGCAAGAGTAATGAAAGAACAGTAGGGGGAATACGGCTGAGAGAAAGTGGAGCACACTTGAAAAAATAAACAGTGACAGATATTGTGCCTATGTGCAACAAAATAAGGCTGTTTAACAGTCCCTGCTTTACACAAATTCACACAATTTGCAGCTCTCCCTATATGGTGGTTCTCATTACAGACACATCTAATGAAATAAACATGAATAGCCCTATCATACAGTGAATTAAAGTAGACAGTTCTGGGAGAACAGGCAACCCTAATCTAGATTAAGCAACTCACATAGAGAACACAATCGCTATTCTTCAGTGGTCTATGCATCTCTAATGGCGGTCCTGATCAATAACCTTTAGAAGGACATCCACATTGAAAGACTACAAACGGTGGCGCAGAGCAAATACTGACCTTTTTCTTTTCTTTCAGGTCATACAAGGCCATGGTGGCAAAAATAGGCTCGATCTCAATTTCAAACCTGCGAGGACAAAAGCACAAAAGCACGGGCTTATAAATAAATCATGACCATTCTGACAGTTGCACAGCCGCACACCTCGATAATATAATCTCACTAAAACAATACAATACGCAATGAATACAAACAGGTGGCTTTTGAAATTTGGTGAGAATATTGAAACCAGATAAACTGTTTTATTATAGATAACAGGTTGTCAACAACAGGTGTGTCAAAAAGGCATAAGCGAAAAAAAGTTGTGATGAAGCCCAGATTTGATTGCTTTGAATCAAAGAATCCATTTACAGCAAAAAAAAAAAAAAAAAAGAAAGGGGGGGGATTACTTGATGCTCTGGCATCGCACTAGGATCCTGAGGCCCATGTGCTCCTTCGGAGACTCAGGAATAGGACGGATTTCCACTGCATCTTCCTGTAAAGGGATTCAAAATCAGTCCAATCCAAATTCTTGAATGCTTGAATACTGTGATTTCCTTGATGAACTTATTGACTAATTAAATGTGTTGGACCTAGGCAATGTACTTACACTACACGAGCTGCCTGGCTACAACAAGTTTTAAAAAGCCTGGATTTATGTATAGAGAACATTGCTATAGAGGAGAACATCATTGATTAAAATTGTTGAGAATGCCTCATGGCTCACCTCATCAGTAGGTGGATAGAGGGCAAAAAGTTCAGGATGGCGGTTGTTTTGTCTGGCTTCAAGGTTAATGCGGTCGAGGTCCTCAAAGTTACTGAACTGTAGAAGGTTGTCAAGGTGAGGGTCTGGCTGAAGCCCCCTGAGGTCGAAATCAGAGGAGGTGAGAGTGCGAGCACTGTCATCATCGCATAACACTGCCAAAGACGGAGACTTCACCTACAAATCAGAGAAGCAGCAAAGAAAGTTACCGTGATGCTCGGAAAAGGAACCATTGTGAAACCATTATGGAGATCCAGCACGAATCACAGAAGGTGCTTTCCACGCTTTGAAAAGAAGACTTCCAGGACACATTCCAGAAGTGGCAGGAACGCTGGAAGAGCCGTATTGCAGTAAAGATGATGGTGTGTAACCGTACATTAAAAAAAGTACTTGAAAATTTTGATGCCACCTTGTATGGTATATACAAACTAATCATTGAATTAATACAGAAGAAAATGAACAAGATATAAACATAGGGTTCCAAAACATCATTCGCTCTTGAGAAATATATCTGCTTGTTGTTGGCCAGCGCACTGGATAGGACATGTGGTGTTATTTATGTCACACATAATAGATATTTGAGTCCGGCTCTATTTGCGGTCAATATGTTTAAATGTGGGGGTGACCCTGCTAAATTGCCTTTTGGTGTGAAAGAATGTGTGAATGTGTGTGGATACCGACTTTTACTAATTCCTGTGATAAATTCAAAATCATCTTACAACAATTTGGTGACACATCTTTGTTGATTATTTTCACACATCATTGTGTTTAATTTTGTACATATTGTTATTGACAGCATGTCTACTCATGCCCACTGTTTCTCTGGGATAAGCTCTGGATGCTTCAGTGGTTAACCATATTGAATGACTGATGAATGATTAAATACGTAGTGGCTATTAATTATTACAGAAAAGAAGGCCACACTTTAAAACTACGGGTATTAACACAAAGTCGGTCTGCATGGTCTATTCTTCTGGGAAAGCTTTTGACTTGGTCTTAGTTGTTTTGGTGAAGGGTTTTAGCTGAGGGTGCACAGAGTTCATCCCAAAGTTATGCAGTAGGGTTGAGGTCAGAAATCTGTGCAGGACACTCATGTTCAGCCTCTCTATGGCAAACCGGAACTAATTTTGCGCACACGAGTTATTGTTATGATAAAACAGTTTACACTAAACAATATACATCTAAACTGGTATTGGAATCACTCTCAAACTGTGGTTATTAGGTTAAATATCTGTGAGTTGGGCTACTGTGTGTGGAAAGTGTAGCCACATCAGACTGTTAATTAACCTTAGAGGGAATCCCATAAATCTGACTCGGGCTCCAAGCTCATGAAAAATACACGCTTTGAAACAAGCATCTTTGTTCTGGATAATTAAGACTTGGCAAGTCAAGGCTAGACAGAGAGGAACTGGCTTAAACTGAATGAAAATGTCTGCTTCATTGTAGTCCTGGCCTCAAATTAAAAGGTGGTACAGAGCCAGCGAGTTGTGGGAAAGTTCCCCAGTTCTGTCCCTCTATTCATTCAAGCTCATGGACTTTCTCTCTTTTTACACGTCTCTCTGACAGCCTGCCTAAATGTTCAATCTCTTTATTGGTTTACATGAGTATATATTCATAGATGTGGTCGTATCTGACGTTAAATAAAGGCAGCATTAATAAATTGGTATCAGACACAAAACAACAGCAGAAATCATTGCATTTACCGGTTGCTCCTGTTTTTCCGGTTGGACATCAGACTCGAACGTTTGCCTCTGAAGTAGTTTGTGAAAGCCTGTCCTCTCAGAGTATGCGCTCCATCCATCCCCCTGGCATCTGTACATTAAAAAAAAATATCTGAGGTTAAACCTTGACCAGCTTCATTGCAATATAAAACCAAGACTCCAGAAATTTCTCCTGGAACATAAGTGTGATTTAACATACGTTAACAACGAAGTAGCTCACCTTCTGTTGACCACTAGCCAAGGCTGAGTGTAACTTTGCACACAGTCTCTCACATGGGGCTCTAATTCCACCCTGCACACAAGAAACACAAACTCTTACACATGTCTCGCTCTTTATTCTTTCTCTCGATATGGTACATAAAGACGAGTGCCAAAGTAAACTGAAAACCAGTGGTTCATTTTGTTTAGGTCCATTTGTTCCCTTAGAGGGATGAATCACTGCATCTATGATTGTTGAAACATTTCAATCCTGATGAAACTATGAAACACTTTAATCCTGATGGGTGTGGTCTCTTCCAGGATAACACCCACATCTGCAGTGCATAAGGGCTCAGCGAATGTTTTAATGTGTAATGGAAATGACGTAAATCACATGCTCACGATGCTCAAGCCAATTGTTAGACAGCGTTCCACTACCTTCAGTAAACCACCAGCTGAAAGAATAGTGGGGTTTTTTCTGTACAGTTCCAGAGGATGGGCTTAGAGAAGCTTTTTTTTTAGCAGCTCACACACTTATGTTGTCCTTTTTTTAGTCCACACATCCTTTATATAATCCATAAGCTTGCCACAACCTTTATCCTGAACAGGGATTTCTGAGCCCAGGATAAATTCAACCTCAATTTTTTTTTTCTGGTTAATTTCTCTTTATTTTTCGTTTTATTTGGTAGGATTCACATTACTATTAGATCATTTTCATCCACATTAATACTAATAAAATGCAAAGAACTCGTATCCGTTTCTCCCAACTCCCCCGCTGTCCCATCTTCACTTCCACTTTCGGTCCAACTTGAACTTCTGATTAATGTGCTGTCTCTAACTGGAGTTCAACTGCAGGCTTGGGGTCAAATGTCGCTGTGGGCAGTCTGCAAATATGAAAGTGCATCCATGCAGACTTGATTCTTGTATAAAAGCAGCTTCTGTATTCGTTCCTGTAAAAAATCCCCTCTCGCAAGCGCAGCTACTTTAAGACAGTGCGAGAGACTATAGTACTACTTATTGACTGTTAGAATAGTAGTCTACTGGTATGAATAATACTGACCAGATCACACACAAAGAAGCTGCCAGACATTTCTCAGGTTTCTCAGAGCACATTATCACAACTAACAACCCGCAGACCTCAAAACTGTGTATTCCGTTTTAAAAATCTTAATGTCCAGCTCCATCTGAGCACATCCACACTCACAAGAAATAAATGATTGAGCTATCTACTGAGGCATCAGATAGCCATTTCTTCTTCCATAGCTACAACATCCACGTTCCTTCGTACTTTCATATCAAATTTATTAAAGAAAATTTTTGCTCAGCAAAAAAGGGCTATTTTGCACCATATTTCAGTGCGCTCAGCATTCTAGCCTGGGAACATCATTCAAACACTTGCCGGAAAAGCTCCTTCCTTTCCTTTCATTCATTGGGTCTGGGTTTTTTCAGTGGATGGCAAGACTCCAAAAAAAAGTCGCTTAACAATCGCTGCTTAGACATCATATCAGATAGATGTGATAGAGCTGTGTAACTACAACCTTGTTGAATAGAATGACAATAATGTAAATGAACCCAAGTAATACAGGTTAAGGGTGGAACAAAAGCGCAGTAGGTAACATTCTGCTTTACAAATGCAGCTTTTACAATTCAATACAGAGGTCAGTAAGTGCGTTCTCTAGAAAATCTATTGTCTTCTGGATTTTGAAACGACCTCTGCTGTGTTGTTCCATAGTTCAAAACAAACACACATATACAAGTTTAAGACAATAATTGATAATTGACTTAATCTTTTATTTTATTTTACATTTTTGCACCATTGTGTACTTTTCCACCTCCATTGTCAACCCCTAAATATTACCCACAGTTTCAGGTTAATACGAAAATGTTTTCAAATACGTTAGTGTCAAAGATTATGTTCGAGATGTTGTACAGCAAGAAGAGGTCATAATTTTGTAAATCTGTAAGCCTGTACTGACTACTACAGTCCCATCAAAAAGAATCACAAATAAAATGAAGAAAACTAATTTTACGTCTCTGTTTGCACCCATTTTATGACATCATTTTGCTGTGAATCTTCATAAAATTGAAATTCCACCAGTAACAATCTGAACCATTGTTCCACTTGGATAAGAACCCAGACCCAGGACCCCGACTTTTTGGTTTATTAGAGCACACTAGAGTATGGGTGGAGTAAAATCACATCAGTAAAAGCCAAGAGAGTTAAAAATGAAATGATTGTTCAAAAACACAAGGCAAATGTGAAAGTGAAAGTGTTTTAAGTTAACGTTTAAAGCTGAAATTCGCAAGGTTTTAATGCAAAGGTTTAAGGCTGAAACGATTCCTCGAGTAATAAATAATTTACCGCAATGCTTCATTAAACTCTTGAGCACTCTGGACAGGTAAACACAGAAGATGCTGCAGAATGAATACAATTGAGGAACAGAGAGAAAAAAATGAGGGGCGAGGAAAAACTGAGGGAAGAAAATGGCAGAAAGTTTCCAAAGTTTGGGATCATTTCAAACTAAAACATGAAGAAAACACCGTACAGTGGGTTTAGCTTTTTAAAGAAATTGAAATAGATTTTTAAATATTTATTTATTTATATATTTGTATTTTTGGGGGGTTTAGTTTTCACAGATATTTCTGTATGACATTTCAGCAATAAAAATGTAATTTTTCTAAAATAAAAAAAAAAAGTAAACAAATTATTCGTTCATTTTAAAAGAGCCGTCTTATTTTCTCTTGTATATTTAGTATATTTTGCTCTTAAATAAAAAAACAAATAAAAGTACTTCTTATCCGATTACTCGATTAATCGATGGAATAATGTGTAGAATATCCGATTATTAAAATAATTAATAACTGCAGCACTACAGAGAACTTTTTCTCTTTTCTCAAATTTTTTTTTATTCCAGATTTATAATCTAGTACTACTGTAATGTAAAAACCAAATGGCCAGTCTGGTGGCAAGGTTTAACTTACTTTTCACCTTTTCACAAAAAAACGTCTGGGGGTGTGTTTGAAAAGGGTGTGTCTCTTTCCGCTGTCACATCCCGTCTCGAATGATACACAAGAAATATAACACGACAGGGCTTGCTGTAGACAAAATTAAATCACCCGTAGTGTAGAATAATACAGACTGAAGTGAAGCAGAGAAGCCTGGTTTATACTTTACTCAAGACTTGCATGCAAGTGGAGGAGCAACAGCAATAAACACATTGCCTGAGCACTTTGTGTACATCTGAAGAATTAAAAATAGCATTTTTTATATTAGGTTTGCTAAAGACAAAACATTTTTAAGCATTTTTTAAGAGTTAATGTGTTTAACAGTAATGATAAAACACTCTGGCAAGCTGCGTTTCCCTTTAATGCCTTCCGCTGTCATTGTCATCATGGTATCATGAGCGGCATTTTAAACCGAAAATACTAAAAGTATTGACTAATCTAGAATGTCTAGAGGAGAGAGATAACAAAATAGAACTTGGGGTAGACTTGAAGGCAATATGAGAGGCTTTTAAAATCCATGTATGCGATCTGAGACAACAGTAGCTTGTTTAGTTTCGATAGGGGGGCACCTGAATTTGTTTTTATTGATTGAACCTGTCTCTGAGGGACATTTCAAAATATTAGCACACAAAATCTATTTTCCAAGCTACACTGAAATTTTGCGTTTATTTCTAATAAAAAATTAAAAATTAAAAAAATTAAAAAATGGAAGCCCCTGATTTGCTTTACCATTGTAATCATTATATTACTTTTATTAAACATTTCATTACTTACCCGTCCTCTGGGACAGAGTGGTAGGCGGTTCGACATTCCCTGTCCAATAAATCCACCTCCAGGTCATCATCAGGGAATTCGCCCAGCTCCTGCATGAGCTCGACATCTCCACTGCGCAGCTGTGTCATCAGAAATTCCTCCACGTCCAACGGCTCCACTGCGTCATACGTCTGAGGCTGAACGAACCCATTCACATAACACACAACATAGCAGTTAATGCATTTCTGCAGTGCATGCATTGTGAACAAAAACAATCATCCAAAGCTAATTGTCTTTATTTACGCTTTTCAAAAAAGTCAACATCACAAACTCTGGATCAATACACTGCCTAAGCACCACTGCTGATTCCTCAGGGATTTCATTTTTCATTAAATATTCCGCAAAAAGTGCTATAGCCTTCGAACACAAAGCAGAAGCCACAGAGAACTTGAGACTAACTTCCCTTCCCCTGTTCTGCAAATGCTCTTCAAACCACAATCGATTAACTAAAGGCATGGTCAGCACTTGCAAAATACTGAGCATACAGAAAAAAAAACTACCAAGATTTCATCTCTCAAGCATATCTACTGTAGACATAGATGGAAATAGATCCCTTCTTTGTATAGATCTGCACAGATTGTGTTTACTCTTTATGACAGGCATACGAATGTAGTCAAGATTATTTTTAGGTTTTTCAGTAATTCTGCAAGTAGTAAACCTTGATAATTAAGGGTTCAACAATCATTCCAGCAAAGGAATAATGAAACAATGAGCATGTAAAAAACTACGTGCATGGACAACAATATTTCTTGGAAAATAACACTTTCAGGTTTTTCCAATTCGAACCACACCTCCGTGTACATTTTAGCCTTGAGACTAGATTACAGAGTAGAGATCTCCTTAACTGAGGCCGATGTGATTCGCATCTCGATGCATAGCCAAAAATTTGATAGCAAACTACCAAACACAATGAGGTTCAATGCAATACAATGGAAAAAATATGATGCTCTGCAATTCAACATGGCACAGATAGTTCGCTTTTATTTCAGTTAGTTCAGACAGACAGCAAATCAAATTTATTTACCGTATTTTCCAGACTATAAGCCGCTACTTTTTTCCCACGCTTGGAACCGTCGGCTTAAACAACGAAGCGGCTAATATACTGTATGTATTTTTCCTGGGTTTTTCCCGGTTTCACAAGCTTCCTGCCGCCAAAAAACTGAGACCCATAACATTAGACCAATAAAATTGCCGAATGGGTTCAGGTGTACCAATGAAACTCTTTATATTAAATCAGATGCGCTCCCACTGAATCGGGCCGCACCACATCATAAATATGGATGAGGTTCCTCTGACGTCTGACCTGCCGCTCACTCGGACTGTCTACAGGAAATGCGAATCATTCCTCACACTGAAAAACAACCGGGCATGAAATAACGCACTTCACCTGTGTTCTGAGCTGCACGGCATCGGGAGAAAAGCTTCACCGATGGTGTTTTTTAAATGTACGACGATGCCAAAAGATAAACTCCCAAGAGAAATTGTTGTGAAAAGAAGGAGGAAGACAGTGAGCAATGACTTTCTTGGTAGGCTACTGTTTAGATACACGCAGTGTTACAGACACTGTCTTTCGTTAAAGCCTGTGTAAAGTTCATTAGTTTCAATGTAGGCAAAATACAAATATTTGTAAAATTCAGTGGGTGCGGCTTATATTTGGGTTTATATATATATATATATATATATATATATATATATATATATATATATATATATATATATATATATATATATATATAGAGAGAGAGAGAGAGAGAGAGAGAGAGAGAGAGAGAGAGAGAGAGAGAGAGAGCCAAGCGCGGCTTTCGCCTTCCGTTCATCACATAACATTTAACAACAAAAGGCATATGTGCACTAACTAACAGCAGAGATTCACCAGTATACAATACAACACCTGTAGCAGCTGTAAGGCTTGATTTTTCAGCCACTTCATGAGTTCTTCTGCAGCTGCACCGAGATAACCGACGTTAAATGGCAAATTTTTCCCCCCTTGTGCTCGAGATATTAGGGTTCAGCGACATAAAAAAAGTCGACATAACCGATAAAAAATGCTTAGAAAAAGCGAGAATTTGGCGGTTCCACTTCAAAAACATCGACTTAATAGGGTTGTCGAGATAACCGGGTTCCATATATATATACACACGATGCATCCATGCGCATCAGTGAGTCTTACATTAATATTACAGAGTGATTGCATTTTAGTGTGGCACCACTGCAGCATGCTAAATAAAATAGTGGATCTAAATCAATTTTTGCTGCCAAGTACAGGATTCATTCTTCTAAAAGCAATGGGTTTTTGAAGAGTTTAACAATGTTCAATGATTTTGCTTTACGGCATGGCACGCTCTGCTTGCGTTTCAAACAGAAAACAATATGTGCGATGCTGCATTTCGCATTTTGCCCCGGTGTTATTGCTTATCCGCCTGCTATGGAAGCTTCTCCAGACAAAACATTACCTATAAGCAATAACAGCGCATAGAGAAAGTACAGCAGCCTGAAGCCTCAGTCCTTCCCTCTTTATGAAGGACACTAGAGTGTAAATGATAAGCCATGTCAACAGGCTCCTGAATATTTGATGTTCAAACCAAAGAAAAGCTGTATTTTTGTATTTAATAAGAAAAAAAAAGTATATAAAACATGCAGCTGACCAGCAAACTCAATAACCTTACGGGGAAAAAAAGAACAAGGCTGAAGAAATAAGACGCAGTGAATATTTTTCTGTGCTGACAGTAACTGCTGCGACCACACTGTTGGAAATATGCACTGCCTTCTGTAATATCCAACTATTACACAGAACAATAACAGCTGGGCATGTTCTATCATGATGGTGCTCAGGCATGTTGATGAACAAACTTAGCAGTGCGTCAGCGCCTCGAGTATTAATTCATCCAAGCATCAACTGAGTTTCAAAAAGCTTTGGGAGCAAAGGGAGCAAATGAGTTCCGAACGCGAGAACTCATTTGTTTTAGAATTCTCTCATTAGATTTTTTTGAAGATCGCTTATCTAAACAACAGGATATAAATCTGTAATCTATTAAGTCAAATGATCCTAAAACGATTTATGGCATAAATGAAGCTGTGTAATAGGTGTACTGTTGGCCTGAGGCCATACAAAAGCCTCTGGATAACAAGAATAAACTACACACATGACCAAAGAAAAAAAAAAAATTTCTTTTTTTATGAGATGAAACTTTCATGTGATCTTGCTGTCATAGTTTGCTCACTTGTCCACCTAAAAATGTAAATTTACTGCAAGAGAACACAAGGTTTTTAGACCGATCAGCTTTATCCAATGATCAAAGAGTTCTAGCGTGACAGGCGTGCCATCTTCTTGGATGGCACCGTGCACGAGGGATCACTGAATCGTTTAATGAGGATGGAAATTATGTAAATGATATGCAATGGCCTTCTCAGCCACCAGCTTTCGAACAGCTGGGAGAGACTTTAAGGCTGCTGGGTTAGACAGCTCTCTCTACCACCATCATCAAAATACCAGCTAAGTGAATAACTTGCTGAAAATATTTTGATGTTCATCTAGCCAGTACTATTCCAGATATGTGGAGAATCTATGCCAAGGTGCAATGAAGCTGTTCTGGCGGCTTTTCTAGGCTCAAACAGCATACTGAAGCATTTCAGTAGGCCATGTTGAAATGTGTTAGATTTGGTAATATGACCTTTCCTTTGCTCTTTTTGTAATATTTGCTCTAATCCTTAAAAGAAACAGTCTGTACTCTGTTGCCAGTTTGCTACTTGTCTAAATAAGTACACCAATCCCACAATTCTTAAGAATGATCCAGCATTATAATATTTATAAAGCTTATCAGCATGTCTGGAACTACTTTACCCTGCAGATGGCTGATTCTATGGATCACAAATGCAGCTGAGAAATACATATTAATACACTGCGGTCAATTTTGGAATTATGCACTTAGAATACTGTAATACAGTTCTACCTCAACTCATCAATACCGTTTTTTTTTTTTTTTTTTTAACACAGTACTGTATTGTATAAGTAATAATAAAAAGGCATAAATGTTCACCACAATTTCAAATTTTGCTTGGCAAATTGTACAATGATTATTATTGTACAATGTTTTTGACAGGCACACAAAGCTAGCTTGTAATCAGATACAGTGTATAAACATTTACCTTGTTGTAAAAGTTCACACTTTTCATCTTAATATCTTCTTTTGTCCCTCTGTAAAAAACGTTCTGCTTTCTTTTCCAGACTTCTTGATTACCCACTTCATGACCCATGATTTAGTCTTAAAATGCATAGAAAGAACAGAAGAGAACACTTTGGAGTGCACTCTATGGTGCTGTTAACGATCTAACATGAGACTCTTCATGTATCTGATTTACTGTGAGACTGAAGCGTTCACGGGTTTCATCGCGAGAGTCTGTGTCAAGTTCCGAGAATGCAATGAGCGCCAAGGTATTACTGTAGATTTTAATGGTCTATTTCGAAACTGAACAGAGGCATGTGTATATCTTTTTAGACACTACATAGACAAAAGTCAATTTTGTCCATGTAGACACACAATTGTATGGGATGTTATTGTGTTCAGTTGCATTACATTTTCCCTTTCACTAGGAAACCCAAACCTGTTTTAGCATGACAATGCCCCTGTGTACAAAGCCAGCAAGGTTTGGTCACATTATCAGTCTTGATATATCATCAGCATGACTCAAAAGTCATGCACAGCTCATCTGCACAGCCTGTGCAGTTCTCTTAAGAAAGGAATGCCTAAGCAAAAAGCTCATATATGCATTTTCATTAAACCCAACAACATGCAGTTCTGGGCCAAAACTCGTCAAATCTATCAGACACAACAAACCTGTCATTACAACTTCCTGTTCTTTAACAATTTGCATTAAAGTGTTCACACTGACTGATTAGAGTTGAGCTACTACCTATTCCAAGTCATAACACTTAACAGCTAAAATAGCAGGTGCATCCCTGAAAATTCAAATATATAAAGTCTCACCTGGTGTCTCCACTGCCAGCAAAAAGAACAAAATGGCGATGCCGGAAACAAAATGCCTGGGTGCTTGTTTCTTCACAACTCTTCCTCTATACGACACACCATACCGCTAGATGTCTGATAAGAGGATGTGACGTCATCACCACTTCCTTTTACCAGTTCTGGTTAAATGCAGAAGCACATAATCTACACAGTGGCAGACGTAGCCAGTAGGTGTCGGTAGGAGTTTATGACCATGGACACATTCACCATTACTGGCTACACTGCCTTTTCTTGTGACTTGTTGTCACAAGGTATAATATCAGCACACACATTAATAATTAACACTATAAAGTTTGTGGACACTTGACAATTCGATTAGTATGGGCTTTTTTTTTTTAACATTCCATATCACATTTACCTTCACTCTTCTGGAAAGATGTTCCACTACATTTTGGATCATGCTTGTGGAGATTTGTGCTCATTCAGCCACAAGGACATTAGTAAAGTCAGGTACTAATGTAGGCGAGGTGAGGAGGCCTGGGGTGCAGTCAGCGTTCCAATTTATTCCAAAGGTGTTCAAAAAATTCTATGTCAAAGCTCTATGGCAGACCACTCTAAATCTGCCACTCTTTTCCATGTTAAGCATATCTTCCAGGAGCTGAATTTGTGCACAAGGGCATTGACATGCTAGTATTGCATAATGCTACTGCATCCAAAAAAATCCTATACAATTCTGTGCCTCCGACTTTGTGGTAACAGTTTGGGAAAGAACCACATATGGCTCAAAAAGTCAAGTGTACCAATACTTTCGTCCATGTAGTAAACAAAGAATATACATGTGCCTCTGTTCCATTTGGAAATAGATCACTTGAAAATAAAGTAATACCTCGGCACTAGTCGCAAGCCCAGAACTCAACACAAACTCTCTCGATTGCTCGTGAAACTTGTAAACGCTTCAGTCTTGCAGTAAAACAGATGCATACAGAGTCTCATGTTAGATCGCAAACAGTGTCATAGAGTGCCTCTTGTGCTTTCTGTGCATTTTAAGACTAAATCATGCGTCCTAAAGTGGTAAAAATGCTTCCAAGAAGCCTGAAAAGGATAGCAATAAGTTTTCTTACAGAGGGACAAAAAAAAGTTATTAAGAAGACACTGGGGCAGAACCAGTCTAGTGTCCCAATACTTTCGCACTGATACATTTACATTTGCGCCATTTAGCAAACGCCCTTGTCCAGAGCAACGTACAAAAGTGCTTGGAGTCTCTAACAATGAATAAATCTAAACTGGTCCGGCAAATTACAAACTTAAGATCAGACTATAACTCTTGATTTTTAAAAAGCAAACTTGGAAAGTGCTAAATTGTGTTTCAAGAAGAGGAAAATAGTGTATGTTTATATGGAAATGTGCTAATGCAATTAAACAATTCTTATCAAATAAGTATTATATAAGTAATATATAGGAAGCTGTGTGTTTTTAATGTTGTTAATTACTCTAGGGCAATTAAGTAAAAAATCAGCCTTAAAAACTCAAACACTTTAGTCATTTACAAAAATGTGTATTTATGTAAACATCTGGCAACCGTCCAAAACAAGACTAGCAGCATGGACATAATAATGTTCTAACAAAATGAACAGAAGCTGGTGCTGTTAATCCTTAATAACGCTATACTTTCATCATTGCCGTACTGTTACATGACCTCTCATTGACATCGCTTTGCAGGCCTGTGTGACAGACAGGGATTATGGAATTAAAAAAAAAGAAATCCAGCATCCTAAATCTTACCATATGAACGAGTTTTTGTGTGTGTATGTGTGTATATCTGTGTGTGTGTGTGTGTGTGTGTGTGTGTAAGATGTAGGAAAAGGGAGGATGGAGCAATCTGATAGAGTTGACCTATTTTCAGCAGAGAAGGTTTAGAAGCAGGTTAGAAATTAACACACACGCACAGTAACACATGTACACACGCGTACACACACAAGCTTTCACAGACATACTGAGACGCTTACACTCACACAATTTTTTTTTTAACCACATCTTTCTTCTTCCTTTGTACACACACACCTGCACTCATGTTTACTCATGTACACATATATGCACACACCCATTTTTTTTTTTATCCACATCTTTCTCTTACCTTCACACACTTCCTTCACTGTGTCACGTTTCAGTCACGTAGTTTTCTGAGACACATCGCAACTCTAAATCCAAACACCCAAAAATGCAAAATGATGCAAACATGAAAGAGAAACCACTCACAACGTTAAAGTAGACAGATCCAGAGGCGCTGGAGCTGTGGCGGTGGTGCAGGCCGCTCTGAGCAGGGCCATGGTTGAGCCCACCGAAGTGCTTGCGGATTTCAGCAGATGAGTGCCTGGGACATACAGGATGGAGGGAGGAAGACAGAGGGGAGAGTTGCAAGAGAAGAAAGAGGTGACACAGTTTAGTAAAGCTGTTTCGAGATGCCGTATGCACTGCTACATCGCTAGCTAATAATCTAACTTTGTGCTGTAATCAGAAACACTCCTATGTACTAATCCTAACCTTTGAATTCATAATACACTCACACTGAACATCTTTTTAATACATGTTTTACTGGTTTCCTTGGTTCTATTTTCGACTTTTCTCTTTACAACTAGAAAGTACATAATCCCACCAAACAGTGGCAGCCAGAAAAGAATGGTTTCCCTTTTAATCTGGATTCTGTCAAGCTTTCTTCCTCTTGTCAGCTCTTGGAGTTAACCACTGCTGACTCCGGCTTACAGATTACAGATAAAAGAAATTACATTCAGACCGTTTTTTAGTTCTGGGTATATTTTAGTTATAATAAACCAATAAAACTCAACAGGGAATAAAATAACACTCAGTTGTTGTTCTGCAATAGTGAAGAAAAAATTGCATTGGGGCATTTACTCTTCAGATTCCCTCATAACCTTCATTAAACTACTAATCAGTGATGGACGAAATACACAAACCATGTATTTGAGTTAAAATGGAGTTACACTTGGTAAAATATTACTCCAGTAAAAGTGCTTTCACTTGAGTAAAACTACAAAGCACTTGCCTTAAAATGTACTTAAATATCCAAAGTACTATGATTTATTATGGATATAATGTTCCTATTATCATTTTTGTTCTTGTTTAATCAACTCAGTTTATGTGAAAAGATTCAATTGTTGCTCTTAGCACACCATTCTATAAATAGAATGATATTAATGAGTCAAACACTGATTGATACAGTGTCTATTAAAATTAGCATCAGCAAACAAATAAAGCCACAGGTGTTGTGTCAAGTTTGAGTCAGAAGTTTCTTCCATCATTTATTCCTCTCTAAATGTTCTGCTTGCTTTTGAACCGATGCTGAACTGTATAATGGTGTTGATTAGATACCACCAAGCGCCAATCAAAACAAGTTCTAAACAGCGCACGCTCTACCCCGATTGGTGGTTTATTGCGTGAATGACCAGTTACGTTTTTATCCTCATAAATTAAAGTCACTTAATGTGACTAATTTCACAAAATGTAGTTAAATAAAAAGTTATAAAGATATTTGATTTTGAAATGTATTGAAGTTAAAGTAAAAGTCTTTATAAATGGAAATACTTAAATAAAGTACAGATACACGATGAAGCTACTTAAGTACAGTAACGAATTACATTTACTTCGTTACTGTCCACCACTGCTAAAGACTCAGATAATTCAAGGGCAACTGAACTGATGTAGAATGAGGTGTCCCTTTTGAATATATGTGTTCCGGTCTAATTGGATTTTTGCTTTGATGTAAACGATAAGTGCTGTTTCTTATGGGTTCAAGTATGTACCAATTATGGTGCTCTTCCTCGGCATGAAACCATACTGTTGCTCACAGATGGTCACCTCTTCTCTCAGCCTGGCTTCCACTACTCTTTCCCATAACTTAATGGTGTGACTGATCAACTTTATTCCCCTGTAGTTACTGCAGGTCTGCACATCTCCCTTTTTCTTAAAGATCGGTACCAGCACACTCCTTCTCCATTCCTCAGGCATCCTCTCACCTTCCAAAATCCTGTTAAGCAATCTTGTTAAAAACGCCACCGCCATCTCCCCTAAACATCTCCATGCTTCTACCGGTATGTCATCTGATCCAACCGACTTTTCACTCTTCATCCTATTAATCGCTGGTCTCACTTCCTCCTTACCAATCCTATCCAATTCCTGCTTCACCATCTCTACACCATCCAACCTTCTCTTTCTCTCATTTTCCTCGTTCATCAGCTGCTCAAAATACTCCCTCCACCACCACGTCTCTTTGTCTTCCTTTCTATTTCCAGATGTCACACCAAGTACCTTTCTAGTTGTCTCCCTTATCACTTCTGCAATAGTTGTCCAATCATCCAGCACCTCTTCAGCACCACCGAGCCCCTGTCTGACCTCTTCTCTAAACCTCCATCTTATTCTTCTTTCAGTCCTCCCTTTCCTCCTCTTCTTCTTCACCTCCAAAACCATCCTACAGACCACCATCCGATGCGGTCTAGCTACACTGTCCCCTGCCAACACCTTACAGTCTTCAATCTCCTTCAGGTTGCATCTCCTACATAGAACATAGTCCACCTGTGTGCACCTTCCTCCACTCTTATACGTCACCCTATGATCCTCCTTTCGCTTAAAATAAGTATTCACCACTGCCATTTCCATCCTTTTAGCAAAATCTACCACCATCTGCCCTCACACATTCCTCTCCTTAAAACCATAATGTGGCAGCGGGGGCGTGGTCGAGCGTCGGTTTGTGTATGGGGGGCGGGGCCGGGCGCAGGTAAGCGGGGAATAGCCTCACCTGCAGCTAATAAGACCTGAGGTCTGTGCTCTCTTTTGCAGTGATTGGGAGGCGCATAAAAGGAGGAGAGAGAGAGGAGGTTTTGGTGATATGCGTGTGCCAGAAGTGTGCTGTGAGAGCACCGAGTAACCAAACACGTGAACGTAGAGAAATAAATAAAAACGGCTGTGAAGCCTTTTGAACCGACCTGTTGTGGCAGTCCTTTTTCCCCACACCCACAAGCTCTCCCACACATGCCTACCCATCACCTCCTCATCACCTCTGTTCTCATCACCTACATGCCCATTAAAGTCTGCCCCAATCACCAATCTTTTATTCCTAGGTACACCATCTACCACTTCATCTAATTCACTCCAGAATCTTTCCTTCTCCTCCATCTCACAACCCACTTGTGGAGCATAGGCACTGATAACATTTATCATCACTCCTTCAACTTCCAGCTTCAAATTTATCAATCTATCAGAAACTCTCTTCACCTCCACTACACTCTTACTGTACTTTTCCTTCAGAATCACCCCTACACCATTTCTCTTTCCATCCACACCATGAAAGAACAGTTTAAATCCACCTCCAAATGTTCCTGGCCTTACTTTCTTTCCACTTGGTCTCCTAAACACACAACATATCTACCTTTCTCCTCTCCATCAAATCAACTAACTCTCACCCTTTACCAGTCATAGTACCAACATTTAAAGTGCCAACCCGAACCTTCACTCTCCTACACTTCTCCTTTTCCTGCTTCTCTGTAGAAGTCTTCCTCCTCTCCTTCGGCCAACAGTAGCCCAATTTCCACTGGTACCCTGTTGGCTAAAGATACCTGTGGCAGTCGTTGGTAACCCGGGCCTCGACTGATCCGGTATGAATTTCTCTTTCGTGATCAGCATATTTGATTTGGCACGTTTTACACTGGATACCCTTCCTAACACAACCCTATTTATCCGGGCTTGGTACCGACACTAAGAATGCACTGGCTTGCAACCCTAATGTGTGTATATATATATATATATATATATATATATATATATATATATATATATATATATATATATATATATATAAATGAAATATAATAGTGGTAGTACAAGTAGTATTAACAGTAGTAGCGATAGTCATAATCATTTTAATTAAAGCAGGACATCATGGTGGCAAAGAAGTCCAACTAGGGGGTCCCTGAGCCTTACTGTTGGCATGTACAGCATATTGTCCCTAAATTCACAAGGGGTTCCTCCAAGTGCCATGACTTCCTCCCACCTCCCAAAACCACACCAAGTAGGTAGACTGGCTATTCTAACGTGACCCTAGGTGTGTGTAAATGGTGTACATGGCATGGTGCATATGTAAAACATACAGTAAAATCCCTTCCCAGGCTTTTAACCCTCTCTCCTCATACCTAGTTCCCAGGACTTGCTCCTGATCAACAGTAACATTTACAGAGACAAATCAGGTAGGAAGCTTGAATGAATTAATAATTATAGCACTTCTTTAAGACTTTATTGATTCTCATACAGTTGCTGCTGACTTAATCATGGCCAATAAAATCCAGTCATGCCTACACTGCATTCTACTTTAATAAGTGGGTTTTCTGAAGTACATACCACAATACTCTCCCTTGTCAATCAAAGTAACATTAACAAATCATGAGCTTCTGTCAGCTTGTGTATGGGAAAGAAGGTAGATATAGATCTTTCCTCTGAGTGTTTAATTTGTACTGTTCTCTCTTGTCGATAGCTGTGATATCATAGGCGAGATCTGGCTAATGGGAGGTACCTTGCAGATGGCCAAAATTTAAAAAGTAATAAGGAGAGAAAGAAAACTGACATCTGCCCATTTTAAAAAGCCAAAAACTTCTAGACACCCTAAACAACCCTTCCTTATGAGAGCAGATAAGGAAGTAGGATAAGGCCTACTTTAGCCCATCCATAATATAAAGCAACTACATGAATACCACAAGAATTGGTCAGATATTAAGCGAGCACTGGACAGTTCCTGGGGCATCTGTAAGTTGTATGGCACTGCTAAATGTGATGTGTGGCAACACTGTGCATTTGGGTTTTAAGACTGTGAAAAAATAACACAGACTGTGTACAATAGTAGTACACCTAGACTGTAAACCAAAATATATAAATATATATCAATTATAAAATGTTTATAAATAGGAATTTTTATTGAATGCTTCACAGAAACAATTGAATTCAAAAGCTCATTCTGAAATCGTGCATGAAATTGCTGGGCAAAAATACGGGAATGTTAATGGGCAACACTGTGTGTTCAAATGTGTGTGTGTACGTGCATGTGCACGCTTTTTAATTACATACCAGACATGCTTAATTCAATAAAACATGTGTACACTGTCATAAAACCTGAACGACATACACAAAACAATATTATCCATTAAAAGAAATCAGTAAACCTCAGTTTCAATACTTCCTGTCCTTCCCATTGACTGCGATTTGGATTCACTGCTAGTACAGCGGAGTGAATCGGGCCTTTTTCACACCTAAACCTAATTCATATTCCCAAAGCATCCGTGCAAATGTTCTTAACAATGCTGCCTGTTTTGCTCTTGAACAGAGAGTAGCACTGTGCAAAGGCGAACCAGATAAATTGGCTCACTCCGATAAAGGGTTCCCCATTTCTATAAATCGCAGCAGTTTGCTTGCACGGTGTTGTGTTGAGAATTATAGAGCCTCTAATCAACGTCTGCACAATACTCTTTCTGTTATTGTTGACATGTGTGGGGTCTTCAAGCTCAGGGGAGTCTAAACACCACCATTCGATATCGCCATGGTGACTTTATTTGGGAAACTGAAATAAATCTAAATCGAACTAAAACTGTAGATTTTTTTAGCACAAAGATTAATAAAAATATAGATATATCAATCTATAGTCTATTTATTGTAAATAGGCCACTAATGCACTTCTAGTTAGATGCTAACTGCATTTTATTGGCTCTGTACATGTACCCTGCACAATAACAAAATTGAATCTAATCTAATTTAATCTAATCTGTTTATATACACCCTCTATGAACAAAAGTCAAATCTGCTTCTTTCCCAAACAATTGCCACAAAGTTTAAGGCACACAATTGTATAGGGTGTCCATAAATATATCAACTTTTCCCTTCAAATGCTCAAATCCTGTTCCAGCATGGCAATGCCCCAGTGCCCCAGCTCTTGAAAGATCTGGTTTACATGAGTTGGAGAGGAAGATCTTGTGACCTGCTTTAGAGACTTGAGCTCAACCCTACAGAACACCTTCGGGATAAATTGGAATGCTGAGTGTACCCCAGAGCTCCGCAACCTACATCAGTACCTGACATTACTAACACCCTCGTGGGCACACAAATCTTCACATGTACACCCCAAAATTTAGTGGAACGTCTTCCCAGAAGAGTGTAGGCCATTATAACAGCAAATGGTAACTAAATGTGAATGTTCCAAAAGCACATAAAAATCTTATGATCAGGTGTGCAAAAAACTAGTCTTTAATTATTTTATTTTATATATATATATATATATATAAAATCAATCACCTGTTCATAAGTATGATATGTGATGTTTAAGCATTGGATTCCACATTTAGTCCCAATTTGCCCTTATAATTCCCTGCACTCTTCTGGGAAGATGTTCCACAAAATTTTGGAGTGTGCTTATGGATATTTGTGTACATCAGTCACAGGGGTATTATGAAAGGCAGGTACTGATGTAGGTGAGGAGGTCTGGGTTGAAGTCAGCGTTCCAATTCATCCCAAAGGTGTTCAATAGGGATGAGATCAGAGCTCTATAGTAGGTCACTCAAGATCTTCCTCTCCAAAAGCATGTAAACCAGATCTTCAAGGAGCATACTTTATGCATAGGGGCATTGCCATGCTGGAACAGGTTTGGGTTTCTAAGTCTAAGTGAATGCTAAATTGTATTATAGCGAATCTAAAGAGGTCCAGTACAATTGAGGGCCTCCAGCTTTGTGGTAACAGTTTGAGGAAAAACACATACAGAAGGAAAGGTCAGGTGAATACTTTTGGCAATATAGTGTGTATATTTATATAAACAGACAGACAGACAAGTTACATTTTATTAAGATTGCAATCCTGTTCATGATCACACACATTTCTATAAAATTCTTTAAAAGAGGGCAAAGTTTTACAGGAGGGAACTAAAGCAAATACTGGTAGGCAGTTGTGCTACTCTTTGTGCTGGCTGACAGTCTACAGTGAATATTTCACTTCAGTCAGCACCAGGAGCAAGTACAGTGTAAAGGTCAATGTTTTGTATAATTATTCACACACCCTATAATCACATGCCCTACACTGTTACACTAAACATTATACACTACATATACAATGGAACAATAAGGACCTCATGAATCTAATGCAACAAATATAACTTTAACATTATTTAAGTAAAGCTTTAAAAATATATGAAAATGCTAAAATAACTTCCTGAAATATATATTAAAAAAAATAAGCCATGCCAGTCATTTGTTAATCCAGTAATTCGAAAGAAACCATTTTAAAGAAGTAATAAGCATAGGCAACCGAGTGCTACTTCCTCTAACAGGAATGCAGAACTAATCCCCTTCCTAAGGACTAATTCTCTTCCTAATTCATATTTTGGTCCCATATACAGCTTCCAGGCAGAGACGGTCAGGTTGTAGGTTGAATATTTATTTACATATTAAGTGATTGCGGATAAAACAACAAATCTTAACAATTGTAACAGACGGTATTCAAACAAGCTGTAAACACCAAACCACAATCCTGTTTTTTTATTTTTTATATGAAGCCCTTTTCTGAAGCCAAATTTAGCCCTTAACCAGTAATCAGGGAGTTAAACATGTCTCGCCAGCATGACCTATTTCTATCAAAGACCATTAACCAACACATGAAATGCTACAGATAGGTAAAATTGGGTTGGGGTTAGGACGAACATTTTCTTTTGTTTCATTTACTTAGAAATGAGCTCATGGACCAGAGCAAGTGCTAGTTCTTGTGTGAGGTTAATATTGATGGATAAAACACCAACATTACTTTAAAAACATGCTGTGCCTGTCTACTTTGAAGCGAGTTCATAAACTGTTAAATGAGAACCTTTCACGAGCCAAGTGTAAGCCAGTGGTTCTGGTTAGGCTTTGTTTAAAATAAGGGTTCTTTCACTGTGTAACAATAGGAAACGCTGTCCTTAAAGTACATTCAAAAGCAAATCCTTTTGTACTCAAGTAAATATTTAAAAGTACCGTATTTTCCGGACTATATACTTTTTCCCCCACGCTTTGAACCCTGCGGCCTTAACAATGAAGCGGTTTCACAAACTTCAAGCCAAAAAACTGAGCCCCATAACATTAGACCAATGAAATTGCAAACGGGTTAAAGTTTACCATTGAAACTCTTTATATTAAATCGCGCTCCCACTGAATCGGGCCGCAGCACATCATATATATGGATGAGGTTCCTCTGACGTTTGCCCTAATGCTCATTCGGACTGTCAACAGGAAATGCATTCATCATGCTGAAAACAACCGGGCATGAAAAAACGCACTTCACCTGTGTTCTAAGCTGCACGGCATCAGGAGAAAAACTTCACCGATGCCAAAAGAAAAACTCTCAAGAAAAATAGTTGTGAAAGGAAGGAGGAAGACAGTGAACAAAGACTTTCTTGGTGGGATACTGTTTAGATACAAGTCGTTGTAACGCGTTGAGTCTGGGTGAAGGGAGAGCTCACTAACTCCAGTTGCAACAGAAATCATATAAGCACAGACAGGTTTCCAAAACTCGTGCTTTTTTATTTTTCTTGGCAACAGCGTTACGGGTTAGTCAAAGAAACTTAAAAAATGAGCATCAGAAAATACTAAGGACATGTTGCTCGGCCTTGCACACATGCAGTAATACCGGAAAAATGCTCTTAAAGGAGCCACAACATATTTCACCCGTTACACCGTGTAACAGACACTGTCTTTTATTAAAGCCTGTGTAAAGTTCAATAATTTCAAGGTAATTAATGTAATTTCGGCTTATAGACAGGTGCGGCTTATTTATGTTCAAAATAAAAATCTTTGAAAATTCAGTGGGTGCGGCTTATATTTGGGTGCGCTTAATATTCCGGAAATTACGGTAGTACCTTAACATTAGTAATACAGTGGAACCCGGTTATGTCGATGTCCTAGGGGGTCGCCAAAAAGCATCGAGGTAACCGATGATCGAGATAACCGAAAATCAAAATGGCGGCAATATATTAACGTGCTTGAAATTTCTTTATGTACATGATGTGCGTTAATAAATGAGAATGTGCATGCACATGTTTTTGAAGGGTTTTTTACACAACAGCGTTGCAGCGATTTGTTTGATGAGGCATGCTATAAAAATACATATACTGTTGGTATATGTTGGTTCACGGCGGTCGTTGTTATCGCGCATGCGTATCCCGGTACGTGTCTTCCCACTGGCACTCTCTCAACGGCTGCTCTTTTCTTCCCAAAGCGCACCGCGGATTCCCCCCGATCCTGCCGGTGTTCATTCTATGATTTTGGATGGTCATCACACGTTCCGCGCCGCCAAGCGCGGCTTTCGCCTCCCGTTCATCGCATAACATTTAACAACAAAAGGCATATGTGCACTAACTAACAGCAGAGATTCACCAGTATACAATACAACACCTGTAGCAGCTGTAAGGCTTGATTTTTCCGCCACTTCCGCGAGTTCTTCTGCGGCTGCACCGAGATAACCGACGTTAAATGGCTAATTTTTCCCCCCCTTGTGCTCAAGATATTAGGGTTCGGCGACATAAAAAAAATGATAAAAAATGCTTAGAAAAAGCGAGAATTTGGCGGTTCCACTTCAAAAACATCGACTTAATAGGGTTGTCGAGGTAACCGAGGGCGAGATAACCGGGTTTTTGTGCATATAGTGTATTATGGAAAAAAAAAACACAGTTTACAGACGTATAAAAATATGTAATAGTCAACGTCAAAAGATTGCTGCATTGATTTAGGGACCACATACAATTGAAAACTTGCTTCCTGATTCCTTTTAAGGGTTTGCCAGAATGTAATATAACTGACATGAGAAAGTCACCCAGCATGTTTTCCTCTAACCCACTGTAGTTCTGTGTGCTGCCTCGAGCGGCCTGTTGCATTACAGTGATTACAAAGCAGCATGCTAACACCCAAACATGACGTATAAAACCTCTCTCAGCACAACACTTCTAATAGTTTTCCTCGCTAATGGTAAACCAGCACACACCTACTAGGAAAAGTAAATTTCTGCTTTGGGTTCCTTAACTGTAGAGAAGAAAGGGGTCATTTCTCTTCTCACCAAACTCCAAAGAGGAAAATACTATATTACACATAACAGTTTTCTTTTGAAATATTCCAGGTCCTGTAATGTCAGGTCCTGATGTGAGGCCTGGGGTGCAGTCATTGTTCATATTCATCCTAAAGGTGTTTAATAGAGTTGAGGTCAGAGCTTTATAGCAGGCCGTACACTCCAACCCATGTAAACCATATCTTCATTGGACTTGCTTTGTGCACAGAGGCATTGTCATGCTGAAGTCTTGCTCTCCTAGAGCAAGTAAAAGGGAATTGGAATGCTACCATATCCTTGCATATCCCATATAATTGACTGCATCAAACTTTTAACATTTTGGGTAAGAACCACATATGGGTGGAAAAGATGTGTTCAAATACTTGTTCCGATCATCCAATCAGGTGGCAGCAGCACAAGGCACAAAATCATGCACTTGTATGTCAAGAGCTTTAGTTAATGCTCACATTAAATGTCAGGAAATTAAAGATTTGAGGAAAAATGCCTGTGTGAAGAACCTTTTCTGCTAATTTTAGTATTGAGGAAACTGCTGATCTCCTGGGACCAAAAGTTTCTAGAGTTTACACAGAATGATTTCTTTTTTTCTAAAAAAAAAAAAGGAATTAATTTAGAAATTATGCTCTGTTTAACAATGTGTTTATTTTGTGTTAAGAAACCAATCCAGTCTTAGTGTATGACTACTTAATAATCCATATTTCTCTCTCCTCTCTCTCGAAGATACGAAGTAACACTGGAGCTATGAGGATGGATTTGGACTGTAGTTAATGTCAACAGTCTACAACAATGGCTCAGGACAACAAGATGCATTTAATCATCCATCACTACACACCTAAACATAACTGAACTGTAATGAATGGACATTCGATCCACCTAGATATGGATGGGTCCCTTTTGAGTCTGGTTCCTCGCAAGGTATCTTCCTCATGATATCTCAGAGAGTTTTTCCTTGCCACAGTCACAACTTGGTGTTCATCAGAGACAAACTTACAATTTTAGGAACAAAATCATACATTATTTTAATATCACTTTATCTGTGAAAAGCTGCTTTGAGAGAATGTCCGTTATTAAAAGCACTATACAAATAAAAATTTATTAAACGTATATCCCTCTAAGTAAAAGACAACTTTTTGAATGACTTCTACTCGGAAACATTGTCTTAGCATATGTACTTATCAGATATATATACATACCGTAATTTCCGGACTATAAAGCGCACCCATATATAAGCCGCACCCACTGAATTTTACAAATATTTTTATTTTGAACATAAATAAGCTGCACCTGTCTATAAGCCGCAGGTGTCTACACTGAAACTAATGAACTTTACACAGGCTTTAATGAAAGACAGTGTCTGTTACACGGTGTAACTGGTGAAATATCTTGCGCTTCCTTTAGGAACATAGCGCTATTACTGCATGTGTTCAAGACTGAGGATTATGTCCTTATTATTTTCTGATGCTCATTTCTAAGTTTCTTTGACTAACCCGTAACGCTGTTGCCAAGAAAAATAAAAAAACACGAGTTTTGGAAACCTGTCCGTGCTTATATGATTTCTGTTGCAACTGGAGTTAGTGAGCTCTCCCTTCACCCAGACTCAACGCGTTACAACAGCTTGTATCTAAACAGCAGCCTACCAAGAAAGTCATTGTTCACGGTCTTCCTCCTTCCTTTCACAACTATTTCTCTCTGGAGTTTATCTTTTGGCATCGTCATGCGTTTAAAAAAAAGTTTTTTTTCCCCGATGCCGTGCAGCTCAGAACACAGGTGAGGTGCGTTTTTTCGTTTCCGTTCGGAAATTTCATTGGTCTAAAGTTATGGGGTTCAGTTTTTTGGCTTGAGGTTTGTGAAACCGGGAAAAACCCAGGAAAAATACATAAATAAGCCGCTTTGCTGTTTAAGACTCAAAATGTGGGAAAAAAGTAGCGGCTTATAGTCCGAAAAATACGGTAAATCTGTCGAGTTAATCCATTAAGCTTTTTTCTAGAAACAAATGCTGAAAATATGCTAAATTATCTGGCGAAAGAACAAGGCTTAAAGCTTGAAATGAGTAGCAGGAGATAACGTTAATAATGCCATATTTAATTTTTTATATTAATTATATGCCATATTGGCATATAATAATCGCTTAATAATGTCCATATTGTGGTTAGATCAGTATCAAATCTGTTAGAAAACTAAAAACCTTTATCCGTACAAGTTAATAAACTACCAGCGCACTTAAGAAATGTCGCTGCACCAGAGAAATGTAGTAAAATTCATGCATTACGAACAAACTGAGTAGATTCTAGAACACGCTGTAGCACTCATCAGGACTTCCTTTGCTTCAGATTTGTGTGAAACGTCAGCATAACGTGACTGAAAGGAGGGAGCCACAGGCATCATGTGGCAAAGCATTTCCCTTTCAAACAGCCTTCCTGTTGTTGGGAGGAATCCCAGTATGCAAAACTGCTCTTTCTATGACATGATCACTTTGCTTCACACTCACTGTCCCAAAGACTTTGCAATTATTGGTGACAAATAAGAACAAAATATTCAGATTGTTTTAAAAGAAACAGAATTAAAAGCAGCCAGCATCTCATGTGGTTTAAGCCACAACCACAACAACACCATGCAGATTGTAAACTCTCGAGCATGGAAGGCGTGTAGGCCGGTGACCTCATCGATGCAAATAAAAGCAGAAAGGACAGAGAGTAAAGTCATGCAGAGACTGCAAGCAAACTCTCCAGCGATCATGTTTAATGCTGACTTGCTAACGTTTTTAGCAAATGCAAGCAGGTGCAGCAACAGCAACGTGCTCTCTGGTGAGATGAGGCAGATGCTCTGCGTTTTAGTGAATCTACATTAGGGTTTTTTTTTGTACGGCTTGTCTATTCACCAATAATGCTCACATCTCTATTCTGGAGAATTGCTTGGGATGATTTGCATTTTTAGTATGTAATCCCACTCATAAGTATGACCAGTGCAAGGACGGATGTCTACCTCTCAACTTTTCTGCTCTCTTCCATGTGCGTTGGTGAGCAAGATTCATTTCCTTTTGAGTCACACTAAAGAGGAAGTGAAACGGTGAGTATGAAATAACTAAAAAAAGAATAATAATAATCCCCTCGGCCGCACAGCAACCCCGCAGCTTCGCTCTTGCACACTTAGTTCCAGTCTCACGAAGAAGCGAGATCATAAAAAAGCACTGCACTCACATAGGCACTATTACAGACACATAGGTGCAACATCCTGAGTAATCATGAAACTTGGTGGGCTGATTATCATAGTTACAGTCCTTGAAAGATTCCAAAGTGGTACAATCACAAGGACACTTTGTCTGTACTGTCAAGAGCTTTACATAGTTATTATACGTATAATACAAATTCATTCCAACAGCAATAAAGGTAAGCCTGCGTACATATGCTGCTGAAATCTTTCCCACACAACACCTGCCAGACGAAACTATACAAACGCTTATTTCCCAGCTATAATCTCTACAAGACTTTATGCTCATTATACATAAATAGTATACACCCCCCCCCCTTTGTCCTCCTCCAAGCACAGTGGACTCACTGACTTCCTCACCACCTGCTATGTGAAAAAAAGGAACAATAATAACTTCCAGCTAAACCGGACTTTTAACTGTTGAGATTTATTTAAACCGAAAAAGAGGAAAGGATTCGCACAGGAAAGGATCAACAGGAAAGGATCAACACATCAGGAAAAGATCCACACATCAGGATATGATAGAATGGCCAAGATCTCATTGTTGGCAATGACACGTGTGTGTGTGTGTGAGAGAAAGAGTGTGTATTAAGAGGATCTTTCTTATAAAGCCCTGTTCTCTCTTTTTCAATGTGGTTCTTGACAAAACTTTTAATTTTTTGATACACACACCACCCCCTGATCACAAACTGATCTAACTAAACGTTACCGATAGGAAAGAAGAGCGCATGCGCAAAACGCCACTAGTCTTTCCACCCCCTTTACTATGTTGAAATTCTGTTTAAACACTTTTGGGTTACAGCCCCGTTTTTCTCTTCGCTCTTCCCAAAGTCTGGACGTGTAGCTGCCTGCTGTGGAATCTACACCTGAACTTCTTAAGAAGACAGTCCACAAAGTGAAGAGCCACATGGAGAAGGAGAAGTTCTCAGGGGCAGAGTCCGGAGCGGGCTGAGAGCACGGAGCTCCGGACCACTGGCCCTGTCAGATCATTAAGTGTCGCAACACAAAGCACACAAAGTGGTTCTTCACTTCGAAACATGTTTTTTTTAAAGGAGGGCGGGGGGGCAATAATAATAATAATAATAATAATACAATCCCGAGAGCAGCCTACCTGTTGATTTTGAGTGCGAACGCGCGGCGGTCATGCTGCGCGGCCATCGGGGAGCGGGACTGCGGGAAGACTCGCAGGGTTTTCAGGCCACAGTGCAGGAGCGCGGCGCTGCGCCTGCTGTCATCGGGAGCATCATCTTCTCGCTATCAGTGCGTTCGCTGGGCGGCAACTTCCGCATTCGGACAAACCCCAAACACTCACAATGGGCATGCGGAGTGAGTGAGTGAGTGTGTGTGTGTGTGTGTGTGTGAGAGAGAGAGAGAGAGAGAGAGAGAGAGGATTTCCTCACTTAATCTGCCTTCTTTTTATTTGTTTGCGCCTTCCCCCCTTTTCCCCGTTATAAATATCATAAATAAATATCTATTTTTATCTGTTACAGAGTTGCTCCGGTTGGTTGTTAGTCACGCAAGATGGAAATGAGCGATCCTGCCCCTAATGAGGGTAATTAGTGAGTGCTTTCAGCAGGAATGTGGAGCCACTGATAACTAGTGATGCGCTGTTAGGAGTGCAGTTGTGGCGCCCTCTGTCGGTCAAGGCAAATACAAACGAACGCAAGAACCCCACAATAGGTGCTTGGAGCTCTAGTGGTTAAGTAGTTGAATTACAACAACAATAAAACAAACAATGTTACCAGAACTAGGAATGAAGCCAAATAAAAGCTCCAACAATATTGTGGGAAACCCGTGAAGGTCTGGTCAGCCTCCCAGTGACGTCAAATCACATGGCCGGACACAGCATCAAGAGTAAAGAAAGAAGCACTTCTGTACATTGACATGAGGTTTGCGGTGCATATAAGGGTTTGCTTCAGATCTAATTTACATAATGTTAATTCTCTAACTGACTATTCTGTTTTAAGGTGAAATTATTTTTCACGGTTATTTTGGATAACAAAACATGAACTTTAAGGCTTACAAGTTTTAAACACTTTTGACGTGCACATGAAGGTGAAGAAATTGCATAATTCCAAGTCTCCTGGATTGTGCCCAATGCAGATAGATAGATAGATAGATAGATAGATAGATAGATAGATAGATAGATAGATAGATAGATAGATAGATAGATAGAGATTTTTACTTAAATGGGAAAATGCTTTATCCCATTTAAGTAAATATTCCATTATTATAACAATGCACTTGGTGGTTTATGACAGCTTATACTATCTATCAAAGATGCCCAGATTAGGGCCTGTGAATTCCAAAATTCCATTTGGAAAAACTTTGAGGGGAAAAAAAAGTACCAGCTTCATACTGGCACTGAACTCTACTGTGTATTAATTTATTTTCATTGTACTATAAGTTGCACTGAACTAGAACTTCAGTGAAATAAACTGTTCAATAAAGTTCAATAGAACTGCATTCATTAAGCAGATGACAGAGTAATGTCTATTTATTGACTTAAATATTATGAAATCATACACTAGAAGAACCATGGTATGGTTTTATATAATGCAACATTTATTTTCAGCTCACAGCCTTCACTCATGTTTGGCCCTTCATATGAAAAACTTTGGAAAAAATTCTAACCCTACCAACATGAAATTCTGTTTATGCTGATTTGCAACAAGCGTCTCTTCGACAAAGCACTGATATTGGAGAGTCTTCCCTAAAAATACAGAGCACGCTTAACCATATATATGCTTATTGTCTGCAATATTTTGTATCTTTTTGATATCAAGCTATGAAAAGGTTGTTACTGTAGAAACAATGATGCGTTACAATGAGTGCATTAATAAACCTGTGATTTGTCCTTTTGTAGAAAATGATAAGATTAAATAAACAAAAGCTGTGTTCTGCAAAGGTTTGTTTTATAGTTGTTCATTTGCATGAGTTTTGTTCCTGATATAATTAATCAGCAAAATGCCAGGGTTAAATTCGATGCACTGGAGCAGCAAAAAAAAAAACACAGGACAGGAAGTACTCCAGGGTTGAAAACTTGTACCTATAACCCATTTAGAGTTTTCATCTTTGTGTAGACTGTAATTTATTTTGGGAACATGAAAGAACAAAGAAATATCTATCGAGAACAAAGCAATCTGGATAATAATATCTCCAAACCTCATCAAGAAATAAAAACCACAAGAACTTTATTAAATGAGCTTTTAAGAAAGGTGTAATGAAGCTGTAGGACAATCCCAAAACACTTATTGTATGTGCAAAACGAACTGAACAAAGTCAACGCCTTACTACTCTGCATTAAATTCATTTTTAAAATGAGCTATGCTGCTAACGAGTAAAACTGACATGTGTACAACATGCAGACTGTAATAAAGTGAGAACGTGTGTACAAGCCTCCAGAAATGTGTACATAAAGTGTCTAGATTGCAAAGCTCTACAGGTCTTCTGAAACGTTCAATAATTTATAAATGCAATGGAGTTGCATTCATCTCCTAGCCATCTCATATGCTGTTGTATGACAAGACTCATGAGCATGACGCATTTAGAATTTTAGAAAACATACAGAAGATGGTAAATACATATATATATTATATATATTATACATATATATATATATATATATATATATATATATATATATATATATATATATATATATATATATATATATATATATATAATTTTTTTTTTTTTAAATAAATGTACTGATGTTGAAGTACATCATCAAATAAGTATGCATATCCAGATGCTGCCATTTCCCTGACTTGTGCTTCACATATAATGACATCTTGACTGATATCTGGCTTCTGAAAGTGAATTAAAATCAATGTTGCCCTCACATGCTCTTTCTTAGCTTCTCGAGTGCAGCCTCCTTCTCCTGCAGAAGATCTTTGAGACGTTTGATTCTCTCCTGACGTTTTATCTCCTCGGGGTCCAGCACTACAGGGGAGTATAGTTCTTTAGGGATTTTGTAAGTTGTATAGTATAACTGGCGATCGGAGGATGGAACTGACTTCAGCTCTTTGGGTGGCATTTGAGGACATGTTTCTACCTGGCTGCCTGTAGACTTATCACAAGTCTTGTCTTTTGTGTACCTTGAACTGCTGCATGTTCCTATCGTTGCTGGTTGACCCGCAGGTTGATTTGTCCCTTTAATGATTAAAGTACCTTTAACATCCTTATTCACTTCTGATTGGCTGCCGGAATTGGCTGACTTTCCCAATTCGCTGCTGCTGCTGTTGTTCGTTAAGCTTGCATCCGAATCTGCCAATCTGTCAGCCGTAGTCACATCTCTGTTCGATTCACTTTTAGAACAAGGACTGGGCGTCTCTTGTGGTTTAGACGGCGAATTTGCAGCCACTCTGCCTACCGTAGTGCCACAAGGACACGCCGTGCACACCCTCCCACACCCCTTGCTCGAACGAGGCGGGGTTTTCCGTAACTGTGAACAACAAGCTGGACTGTTACTTTCACTTTTGGTGGCATGAATTTGTACAGGCTCAGACGAAGCAGAGGAACAGGGGACGTCTGTGGTTATGTCTGGCACTTTATCAGCACCACTGGTGGATGTGATTTCGTTCTCTGCACCTTCACAGTCCTGAAGGATCTGTGTGTCTGTACTCTGTTCAGCTGATCCACTTTGAGTTGCATCATCACATTCTATGGAACCGGTAGACGGAGGTGATGAATGTGCATTCAATGAAACGGGACCCGAGCCTTTTTTCCCTCTAGTCCTCTCGATCCGTTTCCTTTTGCTGCTTTTCACCGATTTGGGCACCTGCAGACAGACAACAAACGACCAATAAACAAACACACATTTATATCCTCTCTCAGTTGAACACCGCTTTGAATATAAACATCTGCCAAATGAACAGATGTTTGATGTGAACATTAACTGAAGCATTTGCATGATTTTCTGCATTGAGCAGCTGCACGTGATTGGTGTATCAGAGAGCTGAATGATCTAACATGTTTCAGAAAGTGTTCCATTTAAAGCTGCCAGTGAGAATATGTTACAATTTGAACATATAGTCAAAGCCTATCTGCAGTGTTATTATGAGACAAGACATGATATTGGTTCATCTCAGAAGTCCCCAAACCACAGCGTTATGGCCCAGCACTGGGAATAAACATTCTGGGGAAAATGTCTATTTAAATATGACGCTATATTATTTATTTTTCATTTTGCCCTTTTAAGGGCCACTATTTAAATGTACATATGGTATGATTTCAGAAAACAAGACCCTCCAGACACACATCAGCTCAGCTGGGCCAGGAAAATATTTTCAAAAGGAAACTGGACCGTGGTGTAGAAAAGGTTGGAGACCCCGTATTAGATCTTATTCATTAAAAGAAAAAAATATTTCTCACCTGCGTCTTAATCAGTTGCTTGGATTTAGTTTCGACATTTGAGTTGTGAATCAGTTTGCGGATGCCATCTATTGTGCGCTTGTTAACGAGCTTTTTCACCTTGTCTTCCATGCCTCGATCTTTTGTAAAGAAACGCTCAAATCGCACGTAATCCCAAAAGTCCGTCTCAGTTCAGAATCGCTTTTAGGCGGAGGGATTGTGTCTGGGACCATTTCTTCGAAAGACTGTTTCGAAAAGAAATACACAAGTAAGAACAGCACAGGATATTACAGCCTCCTGCATGTTAACTTGAACCCGGTAGGCATTAGTCTGCTTTAAAATGACATTGTTTTGACACAAAATTAGAACAAGTTTATGAAGTCAAAATACAACCTTCGATTGAACCGTGATGTTAATACTGCAAGAACATTTAATTTCTAATATAAATAAGGTATCTACAATCACTGCAATCAAATTACAAATATTAGTCCTTTTAGCTTATAGCGACGTTCAAGTTGCTGTACCTTTTCAGTAACATCAGTTTGTTGACCACAAACCACTTCTAATTGTTCTGCCGGTGCTTCATTTTCTTCAAGAGCCGGTTCATTCACATGCATGGCTTCACATTGATTCGTATCCAATTCAGCACTACATGTACTGTTCACTTCGTCTTGTGTCTTCGTTGTTTCTGTGTCTGATGTTGATTTGTCTGTATCTTTCACACAATCGGTCGGGGTTATCGTCTCTGTGACTTCCTTGCTGGTCTCCGTCTCTGATGACTTTGGCGGAATGTATGACACAAAGATCACATTTGAGTCTTCGTCGTGCTCATTTACTATATCGCTTGGTTGAATTATGCTCGCATATGCCATGCAAGCGGAACCCTCGTCGTCGTCATCGCACAAGTCAATGACGTCGCTTGGCTTTTTATCGTCTGCCAGGCCTTTCGGATCTTGCTTTTGAGTCACGTTTGAACTGGCTGTACTTAACGCAGCGGTAGGGGTCTGGGCAGACTTTTTGGGCTGCGGAACGCTTTCTGTATTAGTGATCATATCCTTGGTGACTTCGGAATTTCTTTTAGCCACAAAATACACTTTACCGTTGCACATCACAAGGGCATTGTCATTCCCTGGTGTAACCGTTTCTTTGCTGATGTCGGCAGGCACGCTTTCTTTGCCGACTTGGTTTGCAGGCCTCGATGATTCCATTTGCTGGACTGCTTTTAAGATGTCTGAGGACATGTTGGGCGAGGTCACAGGTATGAGGTACTGACCACTGCTTCCTGCCCGCTCTTCAACCACCCATTTCATTGGAGCGGTGCCTCCTTGATCGTTCCTAGATAATTCCCCAGAACTTTTCACAACATTCACAGTAGCTGCAGGACTCAAAGTCTTGGGAATCTCACTGGGGTTTGTGGGACACGGAGATTGCTGGTCTAATTTCAAAGAACTGACTGGAGACACGTACAAAACCATTGGTAATCCCTTGACCGGATTAGGTTCATTTGTAGAGTGACAGATTCTGTTTTTGATAGATGTTGGGAGAGCAGAGGCAGGGAGGGTTCTTACGGTGGCATTAGATGGAATCTGAAGGTAATGTCCACTTGGCAGTGCAGGGATTTTCACAGTGTTCGGCAAACCGTCGGGAATGATTACAGCCTTGTTGATGGGTTGAACGGCTGATAATGATGTTTGGGTGATAAGTGGAACATGTACTTGATTGGCAGAGGGCTGTAATAAGGCATTAGATGATCCCATGACGTGTGGACCTTTCACTGAATTAAATACAGTATTCACTTCTAGCGGGGTTTTCAAGATGAACCGTCCATCTGCTGTTGGCTGAAGGGTTGGGATTCTGTTCTGGGGTAAAGGCACAGAAGAGGTGTGAGCAGGTATGCAGACATTTCTCGAAAGAGGAACCTGGGTGTGAACAAAGTGGCCATTCACTTGTTTCACTGGAATTAACTTCATCACATTTTTCCCATCAGGTCCCACTGCAGGCATTGCCTGGTAGTAAACTCCTGTTCCACTGTGCAGAAACAAAAGTTATTAGAACAATTCTATTCAGTGCACATAATATTAAAAACCATATGTGCATTATTAGGTAGGTCCCCCTTGTGCCCCCCAAACAGTTTTGACCCAACCCGGCATTACCACTGCCACAAGATCTTCAAAAGTGTGCTCTAAGAAATCAAATCTTTCAAGTCATGAACAATTTATGCAGCACGGCAAAGCACATCAACCTGCTGAACGAGGGCATCAGGGCCATGTAGGGGTGTGCAGCAGGTAGTCTGAGCTAGGTGGTGGTAGAACATTGCCCAGAGCATCACACTGCCTTGCCAAGCTTGTTGGGCATCCTAGTGCCCCCCAAATAACAAAAACAAAACTACTACTCCATATCATGTGATCAACTATTCCCTTCAGTTTAACATTAGAGATGGCAGGTGTGTAATAGAATACCTCTGTGGTCTAACAGTCTTCTATAATCTAAAGATCATAAAGATAAAGATCATTCCTATTGTACATTGAATTTTTCTCTCTCGCTGTCTACTTTTCCTTATTTTGCACAACTGTCACTTTAACACTGACTGGCACACCTTAGTGTCACTTTAATATCCGCGTGTGTGTATTTTAGATTTTATTTATTTTATATAGTATATTAAACTTCAATTTAAAACTCGGACAGTCGTAATACGTCTCCCTACATGCCGTACTCTGTATGACCGTGTATGTGACAAATAAAATGTAATTTTATATTAAATGTGATGCACCATTTATTGGGTAAATAATAGTGTATCTATAAAACCCAGTGTCGCGTCTTTGACCTGAATATGAGCAGCAACTCGATACACTACAATCCTGGCATGAAATAACAACTCAAGAGGCTAATTATCAAGTTAGTCAAAAGATTATCCTTTGCAATGGACAATGACAAACATTTACACTAAAAACAGTAAAATCTAAACACGTGTGTACATACGAGGTAAAATATCGAGCAGCCTGTATATGTGTGGTTTATTCACTTGATGCTGGCTAACTAGCGAATTGTGTCCTTAGCTAGCTCTTTTAGTCAAAGCGGAAAATATAACGAATTGCTATTTTCTAAAATATACTACTTTATTAAATTTAACTGGGTTATAACCTCTATCTTTTTATGTATATTCATAATTAAAGATTATTGTTACATTGAGAATGCGTATTGATAAAATCTGGCTAAATACAGCTAGCTGTGCGAGATGCTAACTCGTTAGCCGGGTCTACCGAAAAAGCGCCATTTCGATTGCATGCCGTTAGATGCCGTTTTATTTTAAATCGCCTAAAAAAGGCTCGGAAACGGACTTACCTCTGCATTGTGAATATAAGAAGACATCCCACTTAAGGGGAAAGACTGAGGAATTATCTTAAATATAATTGCGTTTCTTTAGACAAGGTGTTTTTTCACAACTGTGAGGAGCCGGAAACGTTCAGGAAGTTTCAGAGAAACGGCCGGAAGTGTGTGTTCTTTCCCCACTACACCATATATAAACACGAAAACCACGAGGATGATTACTACGTTACTACATGGGGGGCCACTGTCAGAGAAACCTGGGCTTCCATACCCCCTCAGCAGTGCCACAGACTGATCACCTCCATGACACGTCGAATTGAGGCAGTAATTAAAGTAAAAGGAGCCCCTACCAAGTATTGAATACATATACAGTAAATGAACATACTTTCCTGAAGGCCAACAATTCACTAAAAATGTATTTTTTTTTTATTGGTCTTTTGAAGTATTCCAATTTTTTGAGATACTGAATTTTGGGTTTTCATTAGCTGTCACTTGAAATATATCAGTGTGTGTAATGAATTTATATAATATACAAGTTTCACTTTTTGTATTGAATTACTGAAATAAATCAACTTTTTAATGATATTCTAATTTACTGAGATGCACCTGTACCTATATGAGAAGATTCAAACATTTCAGTGACCCAAATAAGTGTGTGCACCATGCTGAAACGGATAAATCGTTTATTACTACAATATAAAACATACAAAAATAGATTTTTCAACAAATTTCTAGCACCGGATTTTTGTTTAACACCTTATTTGGCTTCTACTTATGCTTTTCCACCCAGGCAAAGAAATTACACCTTGCCTGTGGATTTGATGTGTGCCCCTGAGGACGGGCGCATACGAAAAACTGCTTGCCCAAATTTGGTCCAGGTTTCTTTACAGTCCGCAGCACACATGGCTCGTTGTGGGAGTTACACAGCGGCGGCTGGGGTGGTCCATGCAAAACTGATTTCCAAAAGTCGGGACAGGACCCCTTCTTGTTCTCCTGATTGGGTTTGGTGGCGTTTTGGATCGGATCCTGACAACACTCTTCTTTCTTATTGTTTGTCAACCCAAAGTTACTTATTTCATCGTTGACAATCGCTTCAGTTCTGGTGTCAGTAAGCAGGCTTTGGGTTGCAGAGCAGCTGTTGCTGTTTCCTGTATTTTCGTGGATCTCTGGTGTGATGCCACCAGTTTTTAAAGCTGTCTTAGAGTTTCCTGCTGAGCTTAGGCTCTGACTTGAAGATACCACTGGGCTCAGTTTAGGTTTAAAGAAGGTCAATAGACTGCCCTGGGGTTTAGTTGTCTTTTTAGAAAGTTTGCTTTTTTTGAATGTTGATGACTCTGGTAGTCTCTCTGAAGGTCTCTTGTTCTCAGAACTGACACCTGTTGCTGACGGATTGACGTTCTCACGAATTTCCCCAGCCTCTTGCGATCCAGGCAAAGGCCTTTCACTGTTTTGAACACCATTGTGCTGATCAGAAACCTTAACAAGAAAGCGCAAGAGTTTCTGCTGCTTCCCCATGAACTCAGGCATATAACAGGTGCACAGAGCAGGGCACCTCGGACTGGATACAAATGTACAGCTTAATTTAGCCCATATGGGACAGTGATCAGAACCCTCCACTTCTGGCATGATGTCTGAATTCAGTAAATGCTTCTCAGCCAGCAAACGACTGGCAAAGATATAGTCGATGCGGGTGCCATAGTTGGTTTGCCTAGCACCAGTACGTGAAGACCAACATGTGAAGGCGTTGGTACGTGTAGGATGGAAATAGCGGAAGGAGTCAATAAAATTACCGCCAGACACACAATTCTGTGCGGGCTCAGTACCTTCGTCCTCGTCACTCTCCTTCTCTGCCGGGCTAAACAGGAAGCTGTCCAACCATTTTCTGCCTGGATTATCCTCAAAATTCTCCTGTGTGACATGAAAATGAGAACTTTTGGAGATATTGTAAGTTCTGTGGTACCAATTATTCATAACATTTCAGAGGCAAACAACAATAACTGATTATCTTTAGAACCAGACAAGAGCTTCTATTTGTTAAATTTGTAAGACTATGAATCCTGATTTGTAGTGTAGTATTTATCAACACGCACCACATCATCTGGGTCGCAGTGGTCTATGGGCCGATGAGAAGTGTTTATATCGCCCAAGATGATCACGTGACTAGACAGAATACCAACAATTACAATAATAATAATAATAATAATAATATTAATAAAAAATATTCAAAATGAACATAGACACTGCAATGGTAAAGGTGCAATTCTAATCTTATACTGCAACATTAATGTAAAAAATAATAGATCATTTCTTGTGTACCTTTTGGGCCCCACAATCGCCTCAGCTCTGCTCTGTAGGAGTTTGTAAAACTGCAGTTTAAAAAGCTTCCTTTCTGGCTTTTCTGGATCTGCACGCGGGCAATACACATTGATGACGGTAAGTGTCTCAGATCCCTCTGCTTCCCTGTGGGAAATAATTAACACGCAATTTTCAAAACTGCAACAGACTTGTACATCAGTATAGTCAGAGGACAGACTTTAAACACTAGCAATACCAAATAGGCTCAATGATCAATAACATTTCAACAAGCCCTTATAAAGCACACAATTATAGGCTGTAGCATTACATTTTCCATTTACAAAGCGAAGTCTATGAAGACGCGGTTTGCCAAAGTTTGGACTGGAAGGACCTGAATGGTCTGCACAACCCTGACCTCCTGAACACCTATGGGATAAACGGAAACACTGGGGTTCTCACCAGACCTCTAGACATGGCCAAATCCACAGCCATTTTATTGACACTCTTCCTAGATGAGTGAAGGCTATTATGGTAGCTAAATGTTAAATGTGATGTACAACAAAAACACATAATTAATGTGACTGGTTAGATTTCTACATACATTTATCCATATACAAATGAAGTATCTTTTCTAACTATACTTAAGATAGTGACAGGACAATCATTACAGTCATTTGACAAGTGCAGGTAGATGTTAGAAAAAAGTAGAGATATACCCTGAATGCTTGATCTTGTGTTGGGTGATAACGGCTCTTCCTTCATTATCAAGCGATTGGAGGTCCGCTATGGAGAATTCTCCCTGATCACCGTAGCAACCGACGGCCTCTGTGTGGTTGACAAGGCGACCCGTCAGTCCTTCTTCTGCAGCCAATGGGGTGGCGGAGTCTTTACAAAACGTCGCGACACCTGTTTAGATAAAGTGCAGTAAAACAAACAAGCAAGCCCACACACACACACACACACACACACACACACACACACACACACACACACACACACACGAGATGTGCAGTCAGGTGAAGCAGGTGAGGCAATGTCTCGTGTTATATTTCAAGAAAAAAAAATTATATTAAAGAAATGTAAAATTATATATTTTTTTTCCAAACAAACTTTATCTCTCTGATCTGTGGTATAAATTCCATTTCTCTATGGTTCTGAACGCTGAGAGGGTGTCTTGAGAGGGTAAATGGACAGTTTCTAAGTGTCTAGTTCCTGCTGAGAAGCATGAAGGAGGAAGTGGGATGGTGGTGGGTGCTCTGCTGGTGACACCGTTGGTGACTTTCAAAATGAACCAGTATGGCTGCCACAGCATTATGCAGCAACATGCCTTCCCACCTAGTTAACACTTAATGTGACTTTAATTTGTTTTCCAACAGGACAATAACAGAACAATTGCCCAAGAAGGAGAGTGATCTAAATGATCTGATGGTTTGGGATCAACTGGACTGGGGAGCGAAGGAATACAGCTAACAAGCCCTCAACTAGAGCTGGAGCTATTGATTATTTTACTAATCAAGTATTCTACTGATTATTCAATCGATTAATCAAGTCGTCTTCTTCTTTCGGCTTCTCCCATTAGGGGTCGCCACAGCGGATCATCCGTCTCCATACACAAAAAAAAACCCACTCTGTACAGTGTTTTATTTATGTTTTAGTTTGAAATGTTTCAAAACTTTCGAAACTTTGTCGTTTTCTTTGGGCTGAATCTATGGAAGCCCGTTTCTACCACATAAAAAAAAAGTTTGCCAAATTCTAACTTTTTTTTTCCCTGGCATTTGTGACTTTATTTCTTGTAAACATCCAACATTTCTAGTGCATCCACCGTTTACCATGGTATTGGATTAGAAGTTTGAAGCTGTTGGTGTATGAACGAGGCATCTTCTGCTTCATCTGTATTGTTCGGGCTCCTCAAGAGCTGATATTTAGACAGAGTTCTCTCAAAGTTGAAATTGCAAGAAAAAAGGTCAAAATTAAGCAAACCTCTTTTTTTTTTTTTTTTTTAAATGGGCCGTAAACAGGTTCCATATGAATTTTCTCCCGCCGTTCCTCCTTTGTTTCATTCATTTTTCATTCTGTGTTCCCTGTCCAGAGCGCTCCAGAGTTTAGCGGGTGGTGCGTCAGTAATAACGGTCCGCAGTGAAACACAATGCTCGATGTGTAGTTAAATGGACTAAACTAAGCTTTCAATTATTTATTTAAATTTTTTTTTATTTGAATTAATCGAGGAATCGTTTCAGCCTAAACTCAACACCATTGAACTCTCCAAAATAGCTGGAAAATCATTTCAGGTGACTACCTCCTGAGGCTGACTCATGAGATAATGCCATGTGTGGGCATTGAAGCAAAATGTATCCAAGTTGAAAAAAAAATTAATACATAATATATTTTATAACAGTTTTTTGTTTACTACCTAATTCTATTCATGTCCTTCCATAGTTTGGATGCCTTTAGTATTAATGTAGCATGTAAAAAATAAAAAAGTGCTCAAGAGCAAGAGTTACCCGAGTATCCAGTGCGTCCCCGGCTGAAGCTGAAATAAGAGTTGTATCCATCCACAATTGCAGTCCTCTCGTCTAGCAGGTCACCTAAAGGCACATGGATAGAAGTTTGCTGGAGACATGTCACCCTAAACCTTTTTGCACCAACGGACCAGTTTTACACAGCACTTTTCGAGTAAAATCAATCACATATATGCATTTTATATTACTAGTATACATACTGCATGATTTAAGGACTAATTTAATTAGTACAATTCTCTCATACTGACCACTGGATGTTCAACATGGACACATGAACACTGAGGATTTGAGAATTAGAATGGTTGCTCTCCACAAAGATGCCTGAGGCTATAAGATCATCACTGACACCCTGAAACTGAGTTATAGTGCAGTAGCCAGGGTCATACATAGGTTTTCCAAGACGGGTTCCACTCAGAACAGACCTCGCAAAGGTCCATCAAAGAAGTCGAGTCCTCCTGCTGCATGCCAGGTGCAGAAGCTGCTTCCAAAAACAGATGTATAAGAACAGAAGCGAAAACTCCGCTTGTCAGCGCTCAGACCGTACGCCGCACACTGCAGCAAGTCGGTTTGAATGTGAAGCGTGTAAAGACCTGAACTCTATCGAGCACCTGTGGGGGATCTTCAAGCGGAAGATGGAGAAGCGGCATGTGTCTAACACCCGGCAGCTCCGTGATGTTATTATGGAGGAGTGAAAGAGGATCCCAGCAACAATCTGTGCAGCTCTGGTGAATTCCATGCCCAGGAGGATTAAGGCAGTGCTACATAATAGTGCTCACACAAAATACTGACACTTTGGCTAGTTTTGACATTTTCACTTAGGGTTTACTCACTTTGGTTGCCAGTTATACTGAAAATAATGGCTGCATGTTGAGTTATTATTAGAGGACAGTGAATCTATACTGCTGTACAAGCTGCACATTGACTACTGTAAAATATATTCAAGTTTAATTTCTGTAGTATTATCCCTTGAGAAGGTACAATAAAATTATTGCTGAGATGTGAGGTGTACTCACTTTTGTGAGAGATATATATATAAATAATGAAAATGTAACTGCCCTAACACAACCTCATTAATCAATGAATAGAAAAAAGCTGCAACTAATACACGAGTGAGGAATTGGGAAATGCAGAAATGGTCGGATTATTTAAATTATATATATATATATATATATATATATATATATATATATATATATATATATATATATATAAACTTTTTTTTTTTTAAATAAACCACTATAAAGCCAGCGAAAGGGAATAAAATAGGAATAAAATATATGTTAAAAAGATTGTATTCTCTCAGTGCAGCCCGGTACTGGTCCGCGGCCCGGTGGTTGTGTCTCCTGTCCTACAGCATCGCACATGACTCTGAACAGACTCTATTATGACCCCGCTTTTACTTACGCGTCACTTTAGTCTCTTGCACGCATATTATATCAGCGTCGAACGCGTCCAGCGCCGACTTAATGCCGTTTCTAAAGGTCCTTATGCCGTTTATGTTCCAACTGACAAGCTTCATGTTGCAAACAAACACTACACACACCACTATCAGCTTGCAGCTCTGTGTACGGGAAGTGCGCGTTTCACATCTCGCGAGATCATAAAAGCGCGCTCTTGCGGTTATTCTCTTTCTAAACACGGGAATGGCCGGTGTGCGTTTCAACTTCCGTGTGTCTTCCTCCAAATCCTGCTCCCTGATCGATTCTAAATATTAAAGTATCCCGGTCTAAAAGCTGGAGTTTACCTCGAAGTGACGGCTCTATTTCTAAACGGCTCCTAATCCAATCTACCGTGTAATAATGGTTTATTCTACCATATATATATATATATATATATATATATATATATATATATATATATATATATATATATATATATATATATATTTTTTTTTTTTTTTATAAAATCCCTCCTCCAGTCAGTGAAACAAGCAAAAGTGACGGGCGCATGCGCAGAAACATCTAGGCCATATATGCAGTCTAGAAATTGTGCTTGTAGGAATTGTTTGGTACATACACTATTTAAGACTTGCTGGAAAATATTATGAGGAAAAAAATATTGGCAGTCATCTAAATACCCAAAGAGGCATAACTACAGCAGCATGTGCGAAATGCACGTAATGACACTCCAGTGTATGAGTAGTGCATCAGGTAGTAAAAAATAAAAAAAAAAAATGAACATAGTAGTAATTGAGAATCTTGAAGATCCTATCGATCAGGAGTGCCAAGTCATTTTAGGGGGGAAATGATTTGCATGCTTTGCAAAAGCCACCGGATGTCACTATAATCAAGAGCTGAAAGGGTGGTAGTGAATTGTCAGGATGCAGGAAAAATAATTCCAGATTGAACGGAGTTTATCTTAACTTAAAAAGAAAAATATAACCAAATGATTAGTTGTCAGGAATATTGGCTTAAGGTAAGTGGTAGGTCAGTGATTAAGGCTCTGGGTCACTGATCAGAAGGTTGGGTGTTCAAGCCCCTGTATCACCAAGCTGCCACTTCTTGGCCCCTGAGCAAGGCCCTTAACCTTCTCTGCTCCAGGGGCATTGTGTCATGGTTGACCCCAGCTTCCTTACATGGCTGGAAAATGCAAAGAAAGAATTTCACTGTGTTGTAATGTACATTTGACAATTAAAAACCTATATATAATCAGCTATGATGTGAGCTTGATGTTGGGTTGACAAAATAGAAATATTTCGATTTACTTAATGCACCATTAATAAACATGCTCCAGCCACTTTAATAGATAGGTTAACCATGTACCCTGACACATCCATGCAATTAGTCACTCAGCCAATCCTGTGGCAGCACAAACAAAATAGTGTAAAAATAGGTATGGAGCATCAGATAATGTTTGTATAAAGTATCAGAATTCAGAAAATAAATGTGATCTTAGTGACTTGGAATGTGGTATGATTCTTGGTGCCAGACAGGCCAGTATGAGTATTTAGGAAACCAGTTATCTCCTGGGATTTTCCTTCAAAACAATCTGGCTAAATAAAACAAACCAGTGAGCAAGTTCTGCAAACGAAAATACCTCGATGACGAGTGAGATCGGAGGAGAATGGATAGGCAGGATTGAACTGACAAGGAAAGCTGCAGTAACAATGTCAACAACGGTAAACTGTAAAACACAAGATTGAGGCAGATGGGCTACAACAGCAGCAGACCATCACAGATTCTAGTCACTTCACCCAAGTGCAGGATTCGAGGCTACAATGGGCAGGTGAATTAAAAAAAGCATTGTATCAAGTGTGAATCCATGGACCCAACTTGCTTTGTGTTAATAGTTGAAGGAACTGGTGGTTCTGCAAGTGTAATTAACACAAATCACGTCAAGCGTATCTGAGTTTTGGTGCTGACCACCTTGTACTCTTTATGACCTTAATTTCCCAATCCTGTAATGTTAGAGTGCTAAAATGTCATGTCACAAATCACAAGTCCACTTAATCTGGTTGTGAGGACTGGATAATGATATTAGAGTATTTTACATTGTAATAGAGTGCCACTGGTGTGTTGGAGCACAGGTGGTGAATGTGCATCTGATAATCTGTAGTAGTTTTTTGGTGGATTCCTTCCCAATATAAGTATTGTGTTGATGTACAGAATATAATAATATTGTCTACCGTCTAGCATCAGTGGAAGTTACCTACTAATCTAGTTTTATAAATAAAATACAGTAAAAACAAAAATAAACAGTTATATACTTATCCAGCTGCTCTTATCAACCACAATCTTAGTGTTTACTGACAGGAAGGGTTTGGACCTCAGCGTGCAGTGGTGGAGAACCAGAAAAAGACAGAACTTCATGTTGGTTTTTACAGACGTACACGTCCTCACCGACGCTGCTATAACATCTCCTCGGCCAAAGAGATTTATGTGACGTTCTGGAGGATACACACGCGGTGATCTGTGCTACAGACAGGTACACATTCTTCATATACAACTGTAATAAACCTTTATTTTAGTATGTAGTAAGTTTTATAGGTCTATACCTATCCTACTGTGATTTTGAAATGTATAAGAAAAGAATGGCATTTTGAGATTCCATCTTCAGCAACTACTCTCAGTATGCAGAGGACCACATACAGGGCCAGCAACACTATTGAGAGTTCTGAAAGTGCTAAAGTGAAGATGTGTTTGTTTTTTATCTCCTGCTCAGAATGGAGATTAAAGTGTCTGTTGATGGCGTCCAACGCGTTGTTTGCGGCGTTACCGAAACGACAACGTGTCAAGAAGTAGTAATCGCTTTAGCCCAAGCTCTGGGTAAGTTCTTTATCTGGTCAATTCTTTGTACATCTTAAATGTGAAAAGGTAATAATGAATGCAAGTCTGACATCTGGGCAGAGAACATGAATAATATTTATATATAAAATTATTTAAAGTTCTTCAAACTTTTTTGTACTTTTAATACACTTTGTAAAGTACTGAAAATACTATAAAACACTGAATGCACATTTATCAGTAAAAACATTGCATGTGTAAATTTGTATTCACACAAATTTACAGTATAGAAGCAAAATGTAATTATAAAATTAAACGTGTCCTCCATACGATTTTTTTTGTTCCGGTTACACAGATTGCGTTGTCTCTCCCATTGACGATAAACTTGTGTTAAGGGTTACGATTTAACAAATGTAATTACGTGTCGAATGCCGCAGCTTTTCTTTCAAACCCTGAGAATTATTTCTATATGTTCTTCTGTCAAACGCATTCATAAAGGCTATTTGGAAAAAATATATACACAATTTGAACCAAGTGTAAAGAAAATTGGATCACAAAACATTAATTACTTGTGTGTGTGTGTGAGATTTTTATATATATATAAAAATATATATATCCCACACACACAGTATATCCCTAAAAATAAACTTTTGGGACACCCAGTATATTAAAATATAGTTACTGAATGCTACTCATTCTACAAGTATAGTCCCAGAGACCGTATGAATCCAAAAACATCATGATGATATTTAGGCATGAAGACCCTATTCAATTGCAGCAGTGGTCTGATTTGCGCAACGCTTGTATTCCGTCTACAGGTCGTACGGGTCGCTACACTCTGAGAGAGAATTTCAAAGGCTATGTGCGCCACGTGAGCCCCGACGAAAACCTTGTCGAGTCCCTGGGGAAGTACGGCCAACAAGCCAGGGAGGTCCAGCTCTCCCTACACCACCTAGGACCCTCTCAAGTGGACTGGCCAAACAAGCCACGTGTTCAGTTAAGACGGGTCGAGGGAGGAGGAAGACTGTGCCGGGGTAGCACAGGAGCAGCCTTCTACCGCCAGAGCCTCCCTCCGCTCTCTCAACGACACCCCGTATGTCCCCCTGAAGAGGCGAAGAGGCCCAAGAGGAAATCATTAACTCTGATGGAGGAAGCATGGAGTTGGCTGGAGAATCTGGGAAGGGGAAGAAAGCAGCAATCAACACGAGATAAGAGAGAAAAAGAAGAGAACGATGGAGAAAAACGACGACTAGATAAGCTAGATAAACTAATCCAAGGCTCCACAGTATTACAAGGGAAAGATAAAAATAGAACAGACAACAAAAAATGGAAGCCCAGAGAAAAGGATGACGAAACAGAGTTAAGTGAAAGTGTAACGGAAAGTAAAACACAAAAGAATAAAGAAGCATTAGTCGTTAAAAAGCCGGTCGAGGTTTCAGAACAGGAAGGAGCCCCAGACGCAATGGAGAACCTGAAAAAATTAATAATCCAACAACAGGCTAGTCTGAGAGGACTCAAGCTTAAAATAGCCTCCACTGACAAACAGATTTTTAAGCTTGAAATGCAGCGAGCAGAATCGATGTCTGACGAGGAAGAACAGCTCGCGTTTTGGATCAACGAGCTCAAGGCAGAAGACGGCTACGAGAAAGTCCTGCAGAAGCAGTTCCTGTATTTGAAAGACAAAGCAGCAGAGTGCAAAAATAAGTTAGAAGAGTATAAAATCAAGCTGCAGAGGATAGACGTCACAAACATAAAACCTCAGTTCCAAACGAAGCTTGAGATCTCTGATAGAACAGAGACAGATCCTATTCCAGGATGTCCGGAATCAGTGAGTGAGAAAGAGAAAATAGCCACCGATATCCCAGATGGAGACAGTAAGGAGAAGATGGCAATCGCTAGGGTGGAATCAAAACTCCCTTGCATTTTAGTTACTGGGGAAGAGATGGCAGAAGCCCAGCCAAGTAGTCCAACAGAGCTTAGGGAATGGTGGAGTCGATGGACCGAAGCTCAGAAATCCACCTCAGCATCGACATCGAAAGTTGTGCACCGCTCCGAAATTATAATCCACCTCCGAAGTACAAGAGTTTAAAATTGGACACCAAGACTTATGTAACATTTCCATCTCTGTATTAAAGCTGACTAATATGAAAATCAAATAGGCAGCACGTCACAGGAATTTGTTTTCATAAAACATTTATTTCAATTGTTTCATTCCAGACCATTAACAAAAAAAAAAAAAAGAAAAAAGAAAAAAAAAAAAAAAAAGGATATAGGAAAACCGGTGGCTCAGCAGTAACGCACTGATCTCCAGGAAAGAAAAAGAAAAAAAAGTTTTAACAGTAATATTTGATTTTCAGTAAGGAGCACAGCAAATAGTCTCTACATGAAATCCTGATCTTATAGTTTTTGAATGGAACCATTTGTATTGTGTCCCCTTTGTATCTCACAGGTTATGTAGACTTTTTTTTTTTAAGTTTTTATTTTTTTATTTTTTTGTTTGTTTTAACCTCCCACTAACTAAATAGCACACATTACATATAGTATACTTTATCCACAGGTCTTTCTGGATACAGTTTAGTATCAGATCTACTGAAAGTTTGCCACTGTAAGATTTTTTTTTGTTTTTGTTTTTTTGTTTGGCATTTATTCAGGAAAAGAGTATACCTCTACTGTGTGGTCGGGTTTGTTTTGTTGTTTTATTTAGAGACTTGAGGCACCTTAATCTTACTTTTATTTTTACTTGTTAGAAGCATATTAAACTGAACTTTTTAAAAATAAAAAGCAAAATGGTGTGTGCAATGGAAAAGAAAAAGATATATAAAAAGGACTGCAAAATATGAGAACCCATTAGAAATTCTGCACCCAAAAGCAAAACACAGAAGGAAGGTGTGAAAGCACAGTTATGGGGAGAAAAATTGATCAAAATCAATTCACTTAGGAAGAAAAAGACCTTGCAGACAAATGGTATACATGAGCAATCTTAAGCACAGTGATATTTCAGACCAGAGTGGTTGTAGAAGAGGCGCTGAACATTGGAGCAGGAAAAGAAAAGTGGAAGGTAGTGAACAACTTCTGTCAGAGTAAAACCCCTTGATTTGGAAGGTGTTTAACATAGTGAGTTGGAAAGAATAAACAAAATGTCCAAAAAGGTAGAAGAAAGTTTTGCACAAGATAGGGGGAAGGTGCAGAATTCCACACTTTCATTTTGAGCCGAGATGGAAACACGTTAACCATCATCAAGTGGCAGAACCACCGAACTCCTGTGTCTCCAACACAGTCAACACACGTCTCTTACATTTTCTTAAAAAATACTTGAGATAGCTCACGCAGAATGCACACATACACACACAACCAAAGAACCATCAGTGATGACAAATGCGAAAAAACCACACCAACATGAAAGATCAAAGGAGATGATGGATTCTTTTGTAAGGGATTCTGGGACAGAGTGAGGAGAGTGTGTATGTGTCACTTCATGTGTTTTATTGATGTTTATAACAGTGCAAATCCCTTCCCTGTCCTTTAGTCTTGATTGCTTCTTTTCTCTGAGGTGTTGTCAATGTGGAGATGGAGGAGCAGCAAACAGTCGATCAGTCAATCACGCCGGCCTGGCGAGGTTTCCTCTCTACATTAAAGCCCTGAGGGAATAAAACACACCAACTGTTAGGTTTCTGGGAGGAAAAAAACGACCACACACTAGGGGAAAGGAGGAAAACAAAACAAAACAAAACAATTCACCCTGAGAAATGCAACAGACCATTAATAATGAAAAGGCCACTACATATTTTAATGCAAATCAATTGTGTCAATAGCAAATTAGATGTTAACCTCCACACAAGAAAAATTTAATCTTACGCACTATAAACTGTTCTTAATGCTTCTTTAAACACTAAGACTTAAAGAAAAATTTAAACAATTGAATTCATTTTTATTTCTATAGTGCATTTAACAGTAAAGATTGTCTCAAAGCAGCTTTACAGAGATAAAGTGGTTATTAAAGAATGTACAAGTTTGTCTCTAATAAACAAGCCAGGGGCAACTGTGGCAAAGAAAAAAAAAAAAACATGAGATGGCATGAGGAAGAAACCTTTAAAGAAATTTGGTTCAAAAGGAAAACCATCATTATCTCTGTGGCACTGAATGTCCATTCATTATAGTTGTATTATTGTTAAGATGTGCAGTGACTGGTGCTTAAATGTAACCTGTGGTTCTGAGCCATTGTAGCAGACTGCTGATATTACAGTTACTCAGTTACTTTATGGATCTTTAGGCTCTTGCTGTGGAACTGAAACACTTCCACATAAAGGACAGAAGACAAAGATTACTGTGCATTTACCTTTGAATTATCAGGGCCCCGGGGTTGTCTAATGATCACCAGACGTGGAGCGCTGGCATCGTCCAGGGTGATGCTCTTCAGCCGGTTCACCAGGCGGTCAGGCCGAGGTGTTGCCACTGCTTTAGGTCCCTCACTACAACCAACACACACAAACTTAACTTTTCTGAAACTGGAAAGGGCAATCATAAGAAAGCATGTTGGAGCAAATAAGCAATCAGAACCCTTACGCGGTTTTGAAACCAATTTTGAATTTTTCATTGCCTTTGATGGCAAAATCTTTAATAAGCCAGGTTTCATAAGCATCAGGATTTATCAGGATTTTTAAAATTCATAAAAAGTGAACCAAAGTTCGTATAATAGGTCTATATATTTTAATCTGGTTTTGCCACATGCAATAAGAGAGTAGAAGAAAGGGAGGAAATCCTTAAATACAATTTTAAAAAGAAACGTCAATTGTGAATTTAGGAGAAGTGAGGTGCCAAAAGGGAAAGATAGATGATGGAAAAGTAATGGTCGTCAGACCTGACTCTGCGGACATTGCAGGCACTGCACTTCCCCGTGCGCTGGTTTAGGATAACCGAGAACTCCACCTCATCTCCAGCCTGGAGCTCCAAGCCATCCTGCACCTCTTTCATGTGGAAGAACAGCTTCTTACTCTCGCCTACCTCGTATGTGATAAAACCAAACTAGGAGAAGCAAGAAAAATCACACCACAGATATGCATCAGGTCATAAACGGGAAAAAGATTTTCACCTGCTAAATTTACATACATGCGCTTTATTACCTGGTCTTTAACGCATTCCACCAGAGCTCTACGCTGTGGAACAACGTTGCATGCCATTTTCTGGCCTGTCTGGGGCACGGTACACAGCTGAAACTTCACCACCTCTCCTTTCTGCAGGCAATCTCGTTTACTAGTCATGCTAACGATTCCAAACGGATAATTCTGACCTTTACTGGAGCCTAGAAGAATCAGAACACATGAAGTCAGTAAAGATGACAGAATTGTGAATGGAACCTGTAGATTAGAACAGTTTCCTAATATGTAAAAGCATCACATAGAATTAAAAACAAAATTGTGTTATATTTATTCTCAAGTTTAGCTAAAAGCATACAGAATGCATCTACCCAGAGAAATCTTCTCATTGCAGCAAACAAAAGCAAGTCAGAGAGAACTCAGAACAAATTAATTTTCTAACTCATAGCAGGGAGTGATCAAATGTAAAGAATAATCACTCATTACTCATCACCCTTTAAATAAATCTGGGACAAAAAGGTTATTCTTTCTCTGCTCTATGAAGTATATGGCTATAAATGTAGAAGCACTTGTTGAAACTTGTCAGCTCAATGTTATATTAAAATGTTAAGGAAATTCCTAACTAAATATTTAAAATGTGAGGTAGGAGTGAGACATTTGGAGTCAGGACATGATTAGAAATGGAAGTGACTACACTTCGTTCCATTTTGCTACAACACACAATTATTCAACAATATGACCAAATCACGCAACATTTAAGGAATTCCCATTACGCTAAAAAGGTTTAACTTGACCGCAGTCCAGGCAACCCTGGAAAGCAAACATATATTTCAATGTTCCGCTGAATATTTTCTTAAAAAAGGCTGGGTAAATTCTAGACCCAAGCAATCATGTTAGTAAGATCTTCATTGTATGATGCTGTACTGTAAGGTATCTATGAATTTATAATAAAAACTAAAACAAAAGCCTGGTTCCTTACCTTCTTCGGTTACCTCAATAAGTCCTTGGTATTCAGTTTGAGAGGGATCCACACTACGCAGGGGCCGGATTACTTTTCCCGAAAACACAGTACTGCTAATGTCCTCACCCAGTCCATTCACTTATAAAACAAACACAATGAAACCTAAACTTTCAGGTATTAACATCAGAGCTCAGTCATGCATTATGTAAGAGTTAATGTAATGCATAATACAGTTTAATCAAACAATCCATACCATAAGGTACCCTGGTAACTTTCTCAGCACTGACTTTATTCCCTTTGCCCTTAGACAGAGTGTATTCAACCGTATCCCCCAGGTCCAGGTTGTCCATGTTACCACACATCTCACTACATGAAAAAGATGCATGAGTGACATGAAAGTGCATGAGAAACAAAAAATTACCAAGCCACACAACTGAAAAAGCAATATAAAACAAAAATCTGCTGAATGATATCTTGGAATCCACAATACCTGAAGTGAAAGAAGATTTCCTGGTCATGATTGGCGGTTTCGATAAAGCCAAAGTTGTCCTTAAGTGTCGCGATGTAACCCAGGAGCCTCTTGGTGTTAGCGGTGCGGTTTAAGACTTTGATGGAGACAGCACTCTGCTGGCCTGTGCGCTTTACTTCGCTGATCACAAACTCCACCTAAACAACATCACACTTAAGGAATGAGTTCAGTGACGTCATCTTGAAATAGACCAAGTGAGATTCACCTTACCGCTGCATGGCTTCATCAAAACTTAAAGTGCAATTACTAATCTGAATCCAGGGCTGGATACAATTGTACGTCGGGCCAGATGTGGCCAGCAGGCCTTGGGTTTGACAATGTTGTAGAGGAACAAAGACTAAATGGTAGGCGCATTAGAATCACATCTGGACAGTGACACCCAGATGTCAGACTATAAAGATCTTTTTTTTTTTTTTTAACCCCCCCCCAATCTCTAAAAGTGGGTAAACATTCATCTAATGTTTTCTAAATATCACTTTCTAGAATAGCTGGGCAACTCATTCCTATACAGTACCTTGTCTCCAATCTGCGGGAGCATACCGCCCTCTAGATCTTTGATATGATAGGAGACGGTCAGCTTCACTCCACAGTCTTCATATACAATCACGCCTTCCTCTGCTTCCTACATACACAAACACAAGCTTAGTCAGACTACATCACAAGAGGGACTTTCGCGTCATATACAGATTAGGTCTAGTCTGGGCAAATATTTCCAATTTTAAAAAAAACTGCATGCTGGAAAAAACGTAGGTCAGAATTTAATACAGGTCTACATTCAGATACAGTTTTCAAACACATGATGCTGCACATTTACAAATTATACACTACAGAGTAAACATCAACAGGGCAATGTTTCCAAAAACCAAGTAAATGAGCACTAATTAGCACAATTTATCGGGGTGTATTGTATTGTGTACACTTTGATCAAATTTAACAAGACTGTGATAAAAAGTAAGCCGTTAGTCTCATCATACAGCATATAACAGGAGATCGAATAAGCATTTATATTTAACCCCCCCCCGAGCATTCTTCAGCTCGAGTCAGGTGAGACTGTGCGGAGGGTTAATGTATATTTTAAATAAAAATTCATCTTCATCCAATATTTCTGCTAGTGTGCCATGTAATAAAAATGCATGTGTGGTATTCATTAAGTCTGCTGAAGCACAAAGGTCTATAATTTACAATGCCCAAAAGCACTTTTTATCGTTAATCACCCTTGCAGTGCAGAACAAATGCTTAATTATCCATATTTAATTGTGAGACACATTCTAATGCAGTGTTTGTCTGCACCTTAAATAACTTTTCACCCAATTCATTCAGTCCTTGCGCATTTAAAGTGGACCTCTGCAGTGAAAATGTATTGTAAAGAGACACCAATATATAGTCTTTAAATGTGATACACCCCTAAAGTTCACTGCTAATTAGGTTTTAGTATTTCACCCATACTCGAATGCATAATGGCAATGCACACGACAAATGCAATTTAAGAAATATTTCTAGACATTTAAATGAGCAACACAAATTATATGTATATGGTCACGTAGTGTGCACGTGGTGGTAGAATTCGGAAAGAAAGGTGAAAAGTTGAACATGGCATGAAGTCGGTGGTATGTTAGCAGTCAATCCTGTGCCATTAGTTCGATGACACCCACAATTTAGAAGCATGCCAATGTTCGATTATAAAAACATCAAAAACTCAATTCAACTGACCTTCTCAACTTTAACCTTAAAAAAATGGAAAGAATTAGGAGTGTCAATTAAAAATAAAAATATTACGGTGACATAATTGCACTTTACATGTAATAACCAGTTCACCACAAGAGGCAAATGCTGCCATTTTAGTGCATCTTTAAACAATCTAAGGACATCTTTGAAAAAGTAAATCAAAACGCGACAAAAAATGTTCACTGCTACACACAAAAACAACAATGCAGTTTTGTGAGCATGTTTGTGTAAAATATACCAGCTGAGCATCTATTACGAGCTGTTTAAATGAGAAATGTCTGCATGTTATCTAAAGCTGGTGGCATGCAGTAAAACAGAAGCCTACCTTATCTTTTTTCTAATGAAGAGCAGGATAGAAAAGGAGAATGGAAAATGAAAAGATTAGAAAGCTAAGAAAAAAAATATCCCCACAACTGCTTGAAAGAAAATTTGTTTCCAAGTTAAAAAAAAAAAAAAAAAAAAAAAAAAAAACATGATTTGGGGGACAAAAAAAAAAAAAAAAAAAAAAAAAAACATGGGCCTTGAACCAAAGTAGGGGAAAAAAAGGAAAAGTTTAAAAGGCAACTTTTTTTTCTAAATAAAAAACAAGGTCAAAAAAAGGTTGAGATCACCCACCTTCTCTTTACCCTTGTTGGGGCTGGCATTAGTCTTGCCATTTGAGGCAGCAGTAGCCTCCTTATCAACAACACCAAGGAAGTGCTGTTCAGACTGTGTGTGGAAAGACACCGTGCCCTTGGGCAGCTTCTTGATTCGCACTGCGTGGTTCCTTTGGGCTGACAGCATGTCCTAATAAAAAAAAGTTGCAATGTTAAAACTTTGTGCTGATGAAAAGCATGTGCTTTAAAATCATTTCTTTCAGTTCCATGATTTGGCAAATAAACTTTAGACAAACAGGATGTGTCAATATTGATATGTCTCAATTATGACTGATTTTATATCAATCTAAAAGCAGCAGTAAACAATCACATTTCTAGTCACTGTTGTGGTTTCCAGCGAATACGTATGCATTTGTACACCATTGCAATTTTTTTTCCTATTTTTCTATTAAACCTGTTAATTGCTGCGTTTCATTCTTCATATAGCATTTGTCTACAACAAGCTAACTTTTGTTTTCAAATGTGATTTACTGCCGAAATGTTGAATCACATTTTATATTGATTTTTAATGCATGGTTGTAAACTAGCCATCAGCAATTACCAATAAAAACAATCCAAATGTTGATTTACACAAATTGCTTTATTAGCAGCTAAGTTGATTGAGGTGTTGCTCATATCTACTCCCGCCCTTTATTTAGTTAAACAAGGCAGCAGAAACCCGTTACTAGAATACTATTCATGCTGGGCTAATCTTGGACAAAAGGATTAATTCAATCAATTAAAATAAATAAATACAAATCTTCCTTAAGACCTACAGGGACGACAGTAAATTCCACTTCGTCTGAAATGTGCAGTGGGCTTTCCTCCAAAACCTCACTAAAGTGGAAGAACATGCGGGCATCACGGTCCACACACTTAATGAAGCCAAACCCATCACGCATTGCAGCGATCACACCCTAAAACAAACAAGTATACAGTATTTTACTTATAAATTGGTCATTTTGACCAAAACAGGCTTCTGGAAGTTCAAATTGAGTTTCTCACCATTTCACGAGTCTCCTTGGTAAAATGAAGGTGTCAGGCAGTATATCAATGTTTGTAGCTCGCTCGAGCTTATCTCGACGGTCAGTGGAAATGTTGAACTGGACATGGTCTCCTTCCAGAAGTGTCACCTTGGATTTGCTGTCTTTCTCCCCAAACAGAAGTTCCTTTTGGGTGAAATTAATCCGTGCACAAATTCTCCCCGGTAGTGGGTCGTTCTGTAACAAAGCAGAGGCCATCAAAGAGCAGAATACATTGCCTACACTACAAATATCAACTAAAAAAAGACCTATAATTTACAAAAATATGCACTAGTATTTTCATATATACCTGATTCTTGGTGGGAACTTTAGGGATAACCTTGGTAACTGTGCCCTCAAACTGTTCAATACTGATATCTTCAAATATAACCGTGCCGGGAGGGAGCAGACGAACATCCGTAGCAACCTCTTTCCCCTAAAACGAGTTCAGAGAATATTCAGAGTTTTGCAGATTTTCCAAATAATCTGTTTTACACACTAAAAAAAAAAAAAACTTAAGTGACATTTCTGCTAAAACATACATTTCGGTCCTTAATAGAAAATTCCACGTCATCGCCAGCCTGCAGAGCCTCCAGATCACCTTTGAACTCACTGTAGTGAAAGAAAATCTCTTTCACTACATCCGCTCGCTCAATAAATCCAAAGGCGTCCTACAGAGAAGAATACAGCTTTAATACGACTAAATACCAATTGAACAAACACATTTATTCCATTCTAAGGTATTTTTAGCTTGTTGTCTCCCTATAGACAGAACCAAACCACTCAACTTGTTTAGAGGCATTTAAGCTTACCTTGGTGGCACACACCACACCCTGGCACCTCATTGGCTTCTTCTTTACCAACATAATGTTATGGGCACTGACTGCTCCAGTACTGAAAGAACAAAGGCAACATTGTTCATCCCCCAAAAAAACAGGAACAACTGACCACCATCAGCTAATCCCCAAACACACTGGTACTATAACATGCGTTTTTGTTAGCAGGAGAGGACTTACTGCTTGTTAGTCTCCATGTAGAAGCTGACTTTATCACCTGTTTCCAATTGTTGGTTGCCCTCCACATCATCAGGGGTGTAAGTGAGATAGAACACTTCCTGTGAGACAAATTATGTAAAATATTGATGCAGAACTAACCATGTGAAATGATTGGATACCATTTAATCAATTCTGGCACACGATTAAATCACTATAAGTAGTCAGATAATAATGCTGGGTGAGGAACGCTGGGGTGCAGTCAGTGTTTCAATTCATCCCAATGGGGTTCAGTAGGGTTGCGTTGCACATGGGCATTCATTATACCACATCCAGTATCATACAACTGAGAGCCTCCAGTTTTGTGGTAACAGTTTGGAGAAGAACCACATATTGCAGGAAAGATCAGGTGTCCCAATACTTTTGACCATACATCTATTGGTCAATAGGATTAATTTAGGTGATTGTGAATCTACACTAGATAAAGATGTGACCAACATTTATAATAAAATTTCTCATATCTATATCTCTCTCTATATATAAATAAACACAAAAAAAAACAATTGACAAGTTTGTGGAAAACGTTTTTTTTTTTTAAAGAACATAACACAAATACCAATCAAAAAGTGTTTATAGTTTACACTAAGCTCTTCATACCCCGTTTCTCTCATAGCACACGCTGCCGGTGGGGACCTGGCCAGGAGCAGACCTTCCATCCAGGTGATTAGGAATGGCCGAAACGACCTGAAGACCACCACACAGACACAGAGAAGGTATGTGTGAAATATATACAGCCAACACCACACTCACAATATTCTTTAATAAAAAAAATATTAATGAATAATGCAAGTGGATACAAACAGTACTGAAACTAAAACAAAACTGCAATTGTTTCACTCCAACACCACACAGAAACGCCAGACATTCAAGCTCATTGTGAACCCACAAAAAAATTATTCTGGTCTATGCCACTTCAGTTATTTAATAGAATGGTAAATGTAGCATTATATACAAATGTTGTTTGCAACATTGCCTTACAAGTGAGTTTAAAATGAGCCAGAAAAAGAAAGACACTGATGGGACATGGACAAAAAAAAAAGAGAAAATGTGTTCCTTAACTGGATGTATATAACCATGCAGCATAGTAAAGGGAGAGGCGTGCAAGTCTGGTCCCACCTGCCCAGAGATTCGCTCTTCGGGCAGAACTTCGGCCTTGATCTTTACCAGCTTCACAGCAATGGGTTTGCCTGTGCGCTTGTCTGATGACACCTCAAACTCAACATCATCTGAAAGAAATAACATTAACTGTAGGAAATACCAGCAGTACTATTACACAGTCAAAGGCTCTCCATTTTGATGTAGCAATTAGCCATGTTTTCTTACTACACTTTATAGTGAGCTTTCAAGTGGCACTGAAATTATGCCAGTAATCTTCAAAAGTTGTCATGTGGGCTGTTCGAATGCAAGTGCCAGCGTTTTATACCTTGAACTGAGAAATCTTGTGCTGTACAATTTAATGAAATAGATCAGTGAAAAAAGCAAACTCCTGTTTAAACAAAACCAATTCAGCAACACATCCACTCCTTACCTCCAATCTTGAGCTCCTGCAGATTGCCATTGTACTGGGAGCAGTGGAAGAACAGGCGAGCCTGTCTCTCTGAGCACTGGATAAAGCCATAGGAGCTAAGCAGCTTCTCCACCACACCAGTCTCCCGGAGGCCCACTCCAGTGCCGTTAGCAAAGCCGTTGCTATGCAGCAGGCTTGGGTCGAAACTCATCTACATGGAAATAGATGGGAATAAGTATTTAGAATTCTTAATGATTTACATATAATTACATTAAATTAACTTAAGGCTCTTATAAGCACAAGTGAACAATGATGCAGAAATGAGATGAAATCTTTCCACCCCAGTGCGTGTTTGGCATGTGAATTAGGTTTGCGTCCAGCTGCCCAGGTAGAGTAAATGTTAAAAGCAAATCTTTGCACATTCTGAAAAAAGGGATCCTTTAAAAGGTAATAACTGACTCAAAAAAACAAAACAAAACAAAACTGTACACAAAGTGAAAATTAGTAATCAAACCAAACAAATCCAACTTTCACCTCACAGCTAGAACTGTAGCAGATACTACTGGTTAATTCTCAAACACAATCAATCTCAGTACATGCAGTAAGCAATAAACCGGTTTCACATCAGTTTGGCTGGTGGGGCAAAACTCCAACATGCCCACTTACAGATCTCTGGTACAACGGGGTCCGTTTCTGCTTTTTGCCCCCTGCCGCACGAGGAGTGTGGCAAGAGACTGAGGCAGAGCGGGGAATGGGTTGGCTGAAGGTGGAGGGGAGAGAAGCAGCAACAGTGGGGGCAGCTGATTCAGTATATGCTCTCTCCATCTTTATTGGAGCACTCATGGCTGAAGGGCACTAACATAGGAATCAAAAGGGGTTAAATAATAATTAAATAATGTAAAAAAATAAAAAAATTAAAAAAAGATCCCCCTGACAGAAAAAACATTATAATCCTTCACCTGAGAACCTGCTACAATGCGGGTTCAGGACAACTCGGACAGAAAATGGCTCTTGGCACTGATATCTAGAACCTGTTAAACCCATGTCAAACACAGGGATGGACTGAAGCATCCAGAATGATTCATTTGCCATCACAGTGGAAAAATGTTTGAAATCCTCTTAAAAATGTGCCTTACTGCAAGATGTTAATCTGATCAACTGAAAACCACAAAACTGAATGTGGGTCAATATAAATGAACAGAAATTATCTATTTATAAACTATTATACATGCAAGGCATTTTGGGGGCAGAAAAGTTCAACTAAACCACAAAGCCCAACTGCATAATAGTCAAGCAAACGACATTTCGCCATCATGTTCTAGATTATATCAGGGTAATTGAGAACAAAGCATTAGTTAGATGAGGAGGCTGGATGAGATGCTAATAAAAACATTGCAATGGGAAATGGTTGAGATCACGAAAACAATTGCGCAGACTGACCAGCCTCGACCTCTGGGTCAAAACATGAAAACATTTTGTACAAAATTTGACAAATCCTGCTCAATAAAATAAAATTTATACAGTCGAAAAATCCTGCACTACATCGTAAGCACTCGAGATAATTTAGTCTGGATAGACTACAAAATCCCTAATAATCAGCTTCTTTACTATATTAGCAGAAGCAGTATAGTATCTGTCTTTGTGAAATCTAAATATTCCGCAGATATTTACAGACTAAATTATACTGATGAAATCCCATGCACATGATAGTCAAGGCCATGAAATTAGTGCATCATTAAAAATATCCACATTTCAGTTCAACTGTGCTGATGATTAGCTCTTAGCTTCCACTATTGACCGTGCAATCGATAATTATTGGCACCCTTCACAAAATGAGCAAAAATACTGTCAACTTTGACGTGCGTAAGATTGATGCAAGATTTACTATTTACAGCCACTTTTTGTTAATAATTGTTGTTTATCCAAACTGTCAAAAAAAATCAGAAAATTGAAAATGAAATTGGAAATTGAAAAATTCAGGAAGTGGGCATTTTTAGTTGTAAAGAAAAAAAAAACAAAAAGCGCCATGAAGTTTAGATATCGGTAAGTTTAGATATGTCCGATGAGCAGTGTACATCCACAAAGGGTTGGATGAGAATTGAGAAGAACCCAAAAGCAGTTTTAGGAGAGTAGTTGACTCTTGCCAAGTGGGAGACAACATTCCAAACTCAAGAGCAAGGGCTACAAGCAAAAACCACAAAATGTTCAACAATCCTCTCCAAGTGTGGTGCTGAGGTGCTGTAACAGAATCAAAGAGATCGTAAATTCGAAATCAAAATTCTGATCCTAACAATGCTAGTCATCTATGGTCGAGACCACGAGAGCAAAAGTAGCCGGGTTCTCAGGGGGTGGGAGGGGTGGCTTACTATCCCTTCCTGAAAAAACACAGTGACACTAGTGCAGGAACTTGTAGAGTCTTTGAGCTCATGTATACAAACAAGGGCAGATAGTTGTTTCCTCGGAGTGTGTTACATGGCTGTGATGCATCACTAGTGTAACCATGTTTGCCCTACCCTGCTCTGACTGGTAGGTGTTGTGCAAAAGAAGACAAAAAGGAAATGTGTGTGCGTTACACAATACCCACATTTTGGGGCAAAATAGCTCATTTCATGAAGGGTCAATTCTGGATGCACAAACATTTGTAATTTATGCATTAACTTCAGAATGTGTGATATACTGCCTCTATACATAGCATTTATTTTCATGATGTCAACTTTAAACAGATTTATAAAATAAAAAAAAAACACTTAGTAGTTTAAACTAGTCTATGCATGATTATCTGACTGCTTCAGAACCCCAATAGCGACGTTAAATGAATCTGTGCATGTTTTGTTACACTCACGGTTAATGGCTTTAGCCCGCTTTCATATCATCCTCATCCTCAAGTCACTAAACTGCTTATCAGAGGTGAACATCAATATATCAGCCCTACCGAGGCAAAGCAGGGCATGGAGGCACGTCCAATTCTCTAAATTTCACAGATCTTTCATGAATGATTTTATCCCAAATAAATACTCACAAAAAAATGTAATAATCTTTCCAATCTTAAAAGCCAATGGCGATAAATAACCTGCTTTCCTGTCACCTGACTACTTGCCTGGCCTTGCCTGCCACCTCAGACCGTCTTTAAGCCGAAGCTAGTCTCTGAGCCTGGCTGGGTAATGGGGTTATGAGAAGGTTAAACTGGACATACAGAAGAAAAGTGAAAAGTAGGGTGTGGATGGAAAGAAGAGCTGAAGGCGAGGGAGGAAGGTCGGTGGGGTGAAAGGCAGACGGGGGCACTTACGGATCTGCCATATGGAGACAGGCTGAGGCCGACAGTAGAGGTGCTGCTCAGCTCAGCGCTAACAAATGCAGCAGGAGGCGACGCAGGCAAGGTAAACTCTACAAAGCCTTTCCAAGGACTGCCCATTATTCTCCCATACAACCCTGGTCAAATTTATCACACCTGAATTAGCCTTGACTTCTATAGAAACATTTTGGCCTTCAGTTGATTTGACTTTGCACACATTTGGGCTTTTTTTTTTCCTTTACTTTTTTAGACAAAATACATCTGTGCAAATATAAAACTGAGGGCGTGGCAGTGTGATGTGAAAAAAAGAGGAAACAAAAGAAAATGATCAAAAAGTAGTTTGCTGGCAGTAAGTCTTTTTGAGCAAAGATGAGCAAGACGAAAACCTAACAATGCACTATTTTCATAATCTAAGGAGTTTAATAAAGCACCAATTTCAGAAAACCGGACTGCTGTGAAACAGAAGGGAATCAATAGTACCAGACATTTTAGTTTAAAAACTTTTGCTATATTTAAGCTTTTTTTTTTTTTTTTTACTTGTAGGTAGTAATTTATCAAGTAATTTATAAATTTGTAAGAGTCAATATGAAGAATCAAATTTATTTTTAATGACCATATGTTCACTTTAAAAAATAAAGGTTAAATATGTAGGACATAAATAAAAAATAATAAAACAATGAAAAAAACAATGGAAAAAAATTATATTCAGCCCTAAAGCACCCTGCTAATCTCCGTCCACAAGAAGTGTGTTTGAGCATATTTTAAGATCTTATTTCACAAAAGTGAATGAAGGTAGATATATATGAGAACAGAGGTACCCACCTTGCTTAGATGGCTTGGTACGGTGTTTTGACGTCACACTTAACACTGTGCCAAAGATTTTCTCTTTTTGTTCTTGAGCGCGCACACGCTTGTGTTTACTTCCTCTGATTTCTGGACACGTTCTAATGTTAAAAAGCTTCCAAAAAATAATGATAAAAAAAAGGGACAAAAGAAAAAGAAAACAAGGCAAATGCAGGTGTAAGAACACTGGTTGGGACAAGATGAACAGCGAGAAATAACAGGAAGAAAGAAAGTTAAACTAGCAGACAGCAGCCCACTCCGCACCCCAGTGGAGTGGAAGTGCGGGGAGGATAAGGAGGGCTTGGAGCAGCGTTGGGACGCGTGCTTTGTCAAAGCTGTTGAGTAGGCACAAACTTCTTGTCTCAGATCACAAATCGTCTTTGCCGTTAACGTTGATGGCGGTTGCGTCAGGCGTAGCCGTTTTTGAATTTCTTTGGTTGCTTGGTTTGGTCGTCGTGGGTGAAGTTCGGTCGAGGCTTTCCTTCAAATCTGGTGAGTCTTGGAGTCGTTTTCAGGCGTGTTCTTCGTTTTTTTTTTTCTTGATTTGTTTCTTCCGATTGATCTGAACTTGAAGTAGGAGTTTCCGATGGTACAAAAGTCAGTTCTTTTTCACTTCATACTGTGCAATGAGAAAAAAAAAAAAAAAAGGTTAAACAATGCCCTTATACCTTCAAGAAAAATCAAAGATATGCCCCCGTATGCCAAAGTGTAATAAGTAAAATGACAGACAAATTAATTTAGCAGTATTACTTCACAATGGTGTGGGGTTGGGGGGCTGCTCACGTGTTGTGACCATCATGGAAAATTTTTTATTTTATGGCTATTCACAAATGCTATAAAATAAGACAAAAAGGTTCCACAGCTAGAAAAAAAAAGATCGAAACAGAAATTCTTAAAATGTTACACGATGTTACCTCTCACTTTTAACCCAGCCAATTGGGACACATAGGAATGTAACCAGAAACAGTGGGACTAAGCAGCACAAATTTACAAATTTTTCCACTTGTATACAGACATTTGAAAATTGCTTCTTAACAGCATACACACATCTGAGTGTAATGTTTGACTAAAACTCCAAGTCCTCCCCCCAGGCTTATAGGCCTGAAACACAGTTTCTTCAGCTGCTACTGTGCACATGTGGTATAGGCAGCTGACTGAACAGTATCCAAGGCTGATGGATCAACAAGTCTTGGCAAATACCTACAGATACATGAGTATTTATGGAACAGCAGTGCAATCTTAAGCTTGCGTAATTCAAATGGACAACTGCAGTTGGCTTCTTGGGCAATCCCTTTAAAAATCACACAAACAGTTTCCTAAACTGTTCAAACCCAAAGAAGCTTAGTCACTAATTCGATAATATCCAAAAGTGTAATTTTTTGGCTTTAGTGTCATTCCTGCACTTTCCTGGAAAAACAACTGAACATTTGGCTCACCACTATGAATAATAAACAAAAAAGCTTTAATAAATACCAACCTTCAAATACAGAAACCTAGCTTTAAATTAAACATCAGATAAATAACATCTGAGGTTTTACAATGGTTCAGGTTTTTAAACAATAAAAATCATTAAAAAGAAGTTACCACATTGAAAAAAGAAAAATAAATTATTCAGATAAAACAGATTACATTCTGCAGCATACATAGTGCCATAGTTCCTTGCCATCAAAATGAATTTAGGTTACCCAACCAGTACAGGATCAAACATCGTTTCAAATGTAACACTTTCCATGTTACCATTTGGAGTCCAGCACAGCATTACCTCCATCCCTGTTGATGTCGACAAGCTCAGTTGTGTCCAGAACATCACATCACATAAGTAATAATACTCTGACTTGTACTGTTGATCATTCAACAAGTGTGATCAACTTAGCCCTTTTACAGTTTAATACAGAACAGATTTCCTCATTTAAGAAAATGCAGTTGGTGATCGGTTTTGATGACTGAGTGAAGATAAACAATTTTGCATGCATCCTTCCATTTAAAAACCGCAGATCTTTCAAAAAAAAAAAAAAAAAACGAGATTCACCGCTTGAAAGACATTTGATTCAAAAAGGAATGTTTCCATATGGAAACAGTATAAGATTCGACGCCTTTTAATTAAGATTTTTAAGGGAGACTGTACAAAAAAAGGTTGAAACTCCTACAGCTCTCCATACACATTCAATTCATTAAAACTGATCACTGAGGAGGCCCGTGTTCGATAGTGATTTTGTGATTAGAAATGCGAAGCATCCGATAGGCACGTGGCCAAATGTCAACAAACAGACTATTTAGCAATGCAACCATGCGGAAACGGTGGCAATATTTACTAATAATCATCATTTATATTTGGAGCTTAGTTGATTTGTATGCGAGTTTGAAAATAAAGTTAGGTTTCCAAGCAATGTTCAATTAATTATATACACGATAAATCTTTTTTTTTTGTTTTTTTAAGAACTACTGACCAGACATTATTGGTTTACACTCAAAGTACACGATGTGCCATTTCTACCTGTAATCACATCTATAACCAGCACTGCCAGTTTATTCGGTTAAATAATTACTTGTTCACCAATGAGTGCATTATATTCGATCGGAGAGAATAAATACATGGACCGTCTCATGGGCTTGAGGACTTGTTCGGAAAACATTGACCTACAGCCTAAAAACCTCCGTAACTGCCTTTTCACTGAAAATCTACAGTGTTATTTTCTTTAACCTCAGCTACATTTCCTTAATTCCATTTAGCCTATAATTATTAACTTATATTTTACAATTCATTAACTTGGACAAAAAAAAAAAAAAGTGCTGTGACCTATTTATTTGATTTATTTTTTTAAGCTATTTATACACATCTCATCCAAACCCATTTCTTACCCATATGACCCACCTCCCCATTTATAAGTGAGTGTTAAATCTAGACAGGATTAGATTTACATGGAGTCCAATTTTACTCCGTAATTTTTTTCCATCTGGATCATCCATGTCAGTGTTTATCCTCCATCCTCCACGGAGAAAACTAGAAGATATTCTGTCATCTAGTGTGTGCCATATATTTAATCAATTCAATGATAATGCTTTTCATATGCTTTATGTCATATGTATTATATATGATTTACTGGTTTTTCAAAAATTGTAGCTAAAACCATGGTTCACCCCAAACTCATACGAGATTGCATTTCTTACCTACTCCTATCTGACTGTTTGAATGCCATGTTGTATATAGAATTTGATATGATACTCGAAAATGAAATTTGTTGTCAACAAATGCAGTTATCGATTAGTTGGGCTGCTCAAGTTTCGGGACCGCGAGCATGACATTGCGAAATGGCGGAGAGTACAGGGTCATCTGGCAGCAGGAAGTGTGCGTCCCAAGTCACGGATGAAGGTCGAAACATCAGCACGGTCAACAAAAACTGTAATCCTCATCATGTGAAAATGGTATAGTTTACTGAAATACCACTGTGTAAACTGCTTGCTGACTTTAGGACAGTCGCACTGGTCAGTTCTGTCGTGACTCTCGAGCATCAGGTTGCGCAGTTAACTCTCTTGCAACATTGTGATAGATTCAATTAAAACGTTTAATTTGTACACCAATGCATATGTTTTCCTTTTTTTTTTTTAATCAAGCCTGTTAGCATGCTGCGTTTCATTCTATTCTTTTATAGCATTTCTCTACTACAACAGTAACTTCTGTTTTTTTTTTGTGATTTACTGCGGCTTCACTACGTTCGAATGCTCGTTTTCAATGCTTGTACATTTAATTTATGCATGTCATTTCATTATACAAAATGTATTTATGTATTCTTGATGCTTATATTCACAATTGAACAAATTTAACTTTTTTTAACCTAAATTGTCAAAATGTATTATATTTTAAAGATTTTTTTTAATCATGGCTGTCAACTTGCCACATGCAATTATCATTAAAAACAATACAAATGTTGATTTACACAAATGGCCTCACCTTGCGCACAACTTTTTTTTTTTTTTTTTTTTTTACAGAAAAAACCCAGCATGAGTGAATTTGTTCAGGAGAAATCCCCCATGCACTCCTCAACAAACAGCCAATTAAAACTTTAAAATGTCTACATTAAAGATAGTAAAACTTAATAAGTGGCTTTTGCAGGGGTTTTTTAAGTACACTTTTATACATAAATAGCCTGAATCAGGGTTTTATTAGATTTATTGAAAAATTATAAAATACTCGTTAGTTCCAGCCCTAATACACACACGAATACACTACAGGCAATCCACACCAAATAGGGATATAGACTTACTGACATTTTAAGCATAATACAGTTATTAGCATAAGGTAGGCCAGGCACTGCAGCTAGCTACACACACACACACACAACTCCCAGGAAATTAGTTTCCAAAGCAAGAATGGCACAACGTGCTCCAGCACTGTGGCCAAGGAGGCCAAAAGCAGCGCATGCCAGCAGTGGATCTCTTAATACCCAGGCTACATTCAGCCTGACCTTCCTTCTATTGCCACTAAATTGTTTTTAGACACGGCTTGCTCTTTCTAAGAATGGAGCAGCCCGTGAAAGCTCACATCTATAACAGTTGGTATCGAGAATCAGGCTTTTTATTTACTGCTGAACGATGAACATTATCACGCAAGAACACAATCTACAGGAAGTGACAGGAAATCATAAAAATAAAAACTAAACCGATGAAATACAAGATGATGCAAGCAAACAAGCCAAGGTTTCTCAGCTGTCTGGTGCAGAAGATCAAACCTGCAGAAATTACAGATCAGAAGTCACTGCCATGCAGGCAGTAACACAGTTTAGTTTAACTAAAGAAACTTCAGGACTATTATTAGCTAACCAGCTTTAGATATATTAAGGTCATCTGTGGAAAGTTATGCATCATCTGCACAAGGATATAACAGGAACACATATATAACAGCCTCAGCATAATTAACATAGAGAAATGACATTGCAGAAAAAAACTGTGGTTTGTATTGGCCATTACATATCCTCCAGTACTTCAGATGGCACTATCAAAATCTACATAACTACAGCAAGATAACTGCCATTCTTAAAATCTTCCACCTTTCTACGTAGACCTAATGTCCAATCACAGACTTGATCTGGTACAGATTCATCCAGCTGCCAGCAGGATCACAATTCGAGCAAAGATTTGTTCAGCATTTGTGCCATATTGTTTGCAGAAGCCAGTTGAATAAAATCGATGCTGAAGGTACGCTGGTGCCTCAACACCGTAAACACCTGGAACGAAACCGATTGCGGTGCAGAACTGCAATATTGTCCTTGTTGAAGCTGGAATAATTTCAGCTTCATGCACAGCTGAACAGACATACCAGGAAATACTAAGTTTGGGCAAGCAGGGGATTAGTCATCCACTGGTATGTTTTTGCCAACATTCAGCATAATTGATCAGAATCTATAATCTGTCGAAATAAAACTAAGAATAATAAAACCTCACAGCATCTCAGAAAGGTAATTTAGTTGAAAATCATATGACTCAAGCCAGGATTCAGTCCATCAAATTGGTAAATGTTAAAAAACATCAGTAAAATCAACTGGTGACAGTCATTTTACAGTATCACAACTAAATATCAAATCATTTGCTCGTTCATATCTATTATGATTTCGTTTTTTCAATCTTGTGTTCGATGAACAAACTCATGTTGCTGATCATGGGGGGGAGGGGGGAGTACTTCATTTGCCAATCTACCTTCTTGGTTTGTTTTAGATTGTGTAGACACGCTCCTGTGCTTCGTGTAACGACGTGCACACGCGATTAGTTGCCTAGTTAGCTGTATACACACGTAAAAAAAAAACCGGTGTAGTGCGCCAGCTATGGCTATACACACTGCAACTGCGCGTCCGAAGACACATGACACGTGAGTGCCGCGTGCGCTTTCGTCAATTTCAAAGAAAACATCAGGCCACGAACAAAGAACCCGACCGGCGCGCCGTTATCTCAGTTATCGAGCTGGCTAACTTAGCTAGCTATCGATAACTAGCTAAATAAAACGCTTCGCTTAGCATAGCGCGACAGCTAGCAAGCCACGTTGATTCGACGAAGCCATTTAAAGCACCATGTCACATTTTAAACAAAAAAATAACCCGTATTTATGTCTAAAAAGACAAATAAGCTACATCTAAGTAAAAGCCGCCGCGCCACGCTGCTGTGTATTTAACTATCTGGTTAAAACGCCACAGAGCTCCAGCGAATCATATGGTGAAACGCGCTGCCCCCACCCCAGGCCTTCCCTGTCGGCTGCAAACAATGCATACACTCGAAACACAACCTCATACCAACCCAAACTGCCCAACATACGACGTATGTCAATCGTTTCCACGTTATTTGGCGTAAAATTCGACACTGGACAAATAAAACGCGATAAAACTCACCCCAACAGCTTTCAGCACTGTCACCAGCGCCGCCATAAGCAGCACGGCACATTACGTAGTGAGGTAAAGCGGCGGATCTCGCGATATTTCACACTCGCGCACGAGCTTTAACGAGATCAATCGGCGGCGGGTTGCTCAGATATTCTGACTACCACTTTACATACAAAACAAAAACAGACTTAATTATAATAACAGTAGTCACACAAGTAACAGTAAACGTTACAGTTACACACATATTTGCAGTGATTTGCTGCCACAAAAACTTACAATTTTACAGAAAAAAAGGTAATTTTTAATTGGAAAAAAAGGGAAAAAAAAGATACAACATCTCCGTGTAGTATCTATACATTTGACCCAGAGGTGACTGTTGGTATACATATGGGAACTACAGGGACCAGCTGCTGTAGTTTGGGAGAGGAATATTGTCTCATTCATGACTGATACAGGATTCTAGGTGCTCAAAAGTTCTGGGTCTTCTTTGTCATCTTTCGTCTCATGCATCAAATGTTGCAAGGTCTTGACTGCAAGTTTTCTGGACTCTATTATTCTGAAGCCATGCTGTTTAAATAGATGCATTATGCGGATTAGCATTGTCTTGCTGAAATATGCAAGGCCTTCCCTGAAAAAGACTACATCTGAATGGAAGCATTTGTTGCTCTAAAACACGTATATACCTTTCAGCATGAATGATGCAAGCTGCTTATTCTACAGGCAATAATGTACCCTATACCATCAGAGATCCAGGATTTTGAACTGACTGCTGATGATAAGCAGGATAGTCCCTCTCCTCTTTAGTCCAGAGGATGTGGCAGCCAAAAACATATTTCTAATGTTTATTTGTTTGACCATAGTATAACTTTCCACGTCGCCTCAGTCCATTTTTAATGAGCATTGGTCAAAAGAAGACAATGGCATTTCTGGATCATGTTCAGATATGGCTTGTTGTTTACACAGTCAAGTAGATGGCAAGGCAAACGTGTTCACAGACAATGATTTCTGGAGGTGTATCTGAGTCCATGCAGTGATTTACATTACAGAATCATGATTGGTTTTAATGCAGTGCAGCCTGAGGGCATAAAGATCACAGGCATCCAATAATGATTATACTTCAGAGAGACTCTGCCTCTCTAAGATACTCTTTTTTATACCCAATCAAGTTACTCACCTGTTTCCAGTTAACATAATTTGTTGCAGAATTTTGGGCCCCACTTAATAAAAAAGGATTTTATTTAAATTAAAATTTTCTTGTGCTCCTTGTAACAGCACCTGTGTGTATGCAAACTTATACTCATAAATATATGTACAGTAACATGCATAATTATAAATAATCATAACTGATTATAGATAATATATGCTACATATGTGCAACAAGTTCATGCATAGAATAAAATAAATGCTGGACCAAGAGTGGGTTTGTTTTAATCACAAAATGTAGTTCAGAGTATGCGAATGTGTGTTGCTTTCACAGTATTCTCATTTAAATTAGTGGATACCTTTGGATAAATGTAGATGCATGGGCTTTAAAATTGGGATTTATGGTTATCTAACAACCCTAACTGGCTCTTTTCAATTTAGTGGAGTAACAGCTCTACTGTTAAACTATACCACATTGACCAAAAGGTTCTCACCCTTTCATTGAACAAGCGTGTGGAGGAACCTACTGGATCATTACACAATCCAGAACCCAAGATACTTAATTTTCTTCAAAAGTGTATGAATATTAATTTTTAGGTAAAAATATACCAAGTATGTTGAATTCTAAATTCTTTTTTAAGCCACAGTCTTGTCATCATTAGTGTTTCTAAAAAGGAATTTTCTATAGGGTTGACACAGCAGGTAGCATTAGCATGTAAACTTTCAGTTTCCTCAGGTTACTGTCTGAACAATGTGTAGTGTATATAATTTCTTCCCACTTAGCCCAAAAACAAACACTAGGTGTACTAGCTAAATAAAATTGCACCAATTAAATCCAGAGCTTCTGAACACATCTTAGTAGTAGTCAAGGAGTACATCAAACATACACATTTACCAGAGGTGGCAAAAGTACCTTTACTTAAGTAGAAGTACAGATACTCCTGTTTTAAATGATTCTGGTAAAAGGAAAGTATGGGGTCTGACATGTACTAAAGTAAAAAGTTTAAATTACTACTATGTGTTTTAGTGTAACGCTGGTAACTGGACCTCACGTCAGATTAATATTAGGTTTGTCAATCGTTTAAAAACAGAACTTTTGCTATGTTTCTACATAATGAGGCATAACATTCATACGCATTCAATAATCAGGGAATATTTGTTTTCAATGTACATTTTTTTTCTCTTCATATAGCTATGTCTGTGCGGCAAGTATTCACTGAGATTCAGGTTGTTTTATTTTTTTTGTCTCCAAAGAGAGATGACAGAGACTACAGAGAGTGCCCCCTGTCTGTTTCCTTTATTTACAAAAGCACAATGTTTGTTGTTATTATAAGTGTATAAAAAAAAAAAAACCTTTTACAGTGTCTAATGATGCATTGCTCCTATTTGTACGATCCAAAACGACATTTATTTGTTTTGTTTTCTTTGAAAAAATGCCACAAATCTTGTCGCCACTTGTCGACCCCATTAACTGTGCGCATATTGGCGGATTTTGGTGTTGATTTGAGACTTGGAGCATCAGTAAAACTAATATTTACTGATTAAAAATTATCTTTACAAGTCAGAGTATCCGATTTATATTTATATTTATTTATTTACATTTTTTTATCAAAAAATGTCAAACAGAAATGACTTCCTTGACTCCCTCTGTCTCATCCACGTTAACATTATGAAGCAAATAAAGATCAGGCAGAAGGCAACAAGAAGTGTGTTGTTGCTTTCTGCCTGCTCATTGTTTGCTGTATAAACTACTCTGTCTGTGGTGTATGAGAGCCAGAAAATTATATACCAGTGGTAAATTGAAAAAGCAGCGCAATGACAAGAAATTGGGCTGAAAACGGTGCGCAGTGAGAAGAATAATTATTGACATTTCAACAAATAGATTCAAACTAAAGTAACAAGTCTGTTTTGAAAAGGTAAGAAGTAGAAAGTACAGATATTTGTGTTAAAATGTAATGAGTGAAAGTAAAAAGTTGTCTGAAAAAAGTAAAGTCCTGATACCAGAAAAATCTACTTAAGTACAGTAATGAAGTATATGTACTTTGTTACTTCCCTTCTCTGCTCTCTACCTTCTTCTTCTACTTTTGGCTTCTCACATTAGTGGTCACCAAAGTGGATCATCCGTCTCCATACCCCCCTGTCCTCTACATCCGCCTCTTTCAAACCAACTACCTGCATGTCTTCCCTTACCACATCCATAAACTTCCTCCTTGGCCTTCCTCTTTTCCTCCTTTCTGGTGGCTCCATCCTCAGAATTCTCCTACCGATATACCCCTTGTCCCTCCTGTGCACATGTCCAATCCATCTCAATCTCGCCTCCCTCACCTTGTCTCTAAAACATCCTACATGCTCTGTCCCTCTAATAAACTCATTTCTAATCCTGTCCATCCTCGTCACTCCCAACGCAAACCTCAACATCTTCAGCTCTGCTACCTCCAGCTCCACCTCCTGTCTTCTACTTAATGCCACTGTCTCTAAACAGTACAACATCGCAGGTCTCACCACAGTTCTATAAACTTTCCCTTTCACTTTTGCAGATACTCTTCTATCACAAATCACTCCTGCCACTCTTCTCCACCCACTCCACCCTGCCTGCATTCTTTTCTTCACTTCTCGAACATACCTCAATTACTTTGCACCGTTGACCCCAGGTACCTGAACTCCTCCACTTTCACCACCTCTTCTCCCTGCAACTGCTTCACTCCATTGCCCCTTCTTCTCATTTACACACATGTACTCTTTCTTACTCCTACTGACTTTCATTCCCCTTCTCTCCAGCACATACCTCCAGCTCTCCAGGCTCTTCTCAACCTGCTCCCTACTCTTACCACAAATCACAATATCATCTGCAAGCATCATAGTCCAGGGAGACTCCTGTCTGACCTTGTCTGTCAACCTGTCCATCACCACTGCAAACAGAAAAAGGCTCAGGGCCAATCCTTGATGCAGTCCAACCGCCACCTTGAACCAGTCTGTCGTTCCTACTGCACACTTTACTGCTGTCACACTGTCCTCATACATGTCCTGCACCACTCCCACATACTTCTCTGACACACCTGACTTCCTCATACAATACCACAACTCCTCTCTTGGCACTCTGTCATACGCTTTCTCTAAATCCACTAACACACAATGCAACTCCTTCTGACCTTCTCTATACTTCTCCATCAACATTTTCAAAGCAAATAATGCGTCTGTGGTGCTATTCCTCGGCATGAAACCATACTGCTGCTCACAGATGGTCACCTCTTCTCTCAGCCTGGCTTCCACTACTCTTTCCCATAACTTCATGGTGTGACTGATCAACTTAATTCCCCTGTAGTTACTGCAGGTCTGCACATCTCCCTTATTCTTAAAGATCGGTACCAGCACACTCCTTCTCCATTCCTCAGGCATCCTCTCACCTTTCAAAATCTGGTTAACAACCTGGTTAAAAACTCCACTGCCATCTCCCCTAAACATCTCCATGCTTCTACCGGTATGTCATCTGGTCCAACCGACTTTCCACTCATCATGCTTTTAATCGCTACTCTCACTTCGTCCTTACTAATCCTATTCTATTCCTGCTTCACCATCTCCACACCATCCAACCTTCTCTCTCTCATTTTCCTCGTTCATCAGCTGCTCAAAATACTCCATCTTCTCAACACACTCTCCTCACTGGTCAACACATTCCCATCTCCATCGTTTATTGATCTAATTTGCAGCACATCCTTCCCAGCTCGGTCCCTCTGCCTGGCCAATCGGTATAAATCCTTTTCTCCTTCCTTAGTGTCCGACTTTCCAAACAGCTCCTCATATGCCTTTTCCTTGGCTTTCGCCACATCCCTCTCTATCAGCTGCCACATCTTCTTGTACTCCTGCCTACTTTTTTCATCACTCTGTCAATCCAAATTCTGTTTTGCTAATCTCTTTCTCTTATGCTCTCCTGCACTTTCTCATTCCACCACCACGTCTCTTTGTCTTCCTTTCTATTTCCAGATGTCACACCAAGTACCTTTCTAGTTGTCTCCCTTATCACTTCTGCAGTAGTTGCCCAATCATCCAGCACCTCTTCACCACCACCGAGCCCCTGTCTGACCTCTTCCCTGAATCTCATTTTACAGACTTCCTCCTTAAGTTTCCACCATCTTATTCAGTCCTTTCAGTCCTCACTCTCCTCCTCTTCTTCTTCACCTCCAAAACCATCCTACAGACCAACATCCAATGCTGTCTAGCTACACTGTCCCCTGCCAACACTTTACAGTCTCCAATCTCCCTCAAGTCGCATCTCCTACATAGAATATAGTCCGCCTGTGCACCTTCCTCCACTCTTATACGTCACCCTATGATTCTCCATTTGCTTAAAATAAGTATTCAGCAATGCCATTTCCATCCTTTTAGCAAAATCTATCACCATCTGCCCTCACACATCCTCTCTTTAAAGCCATACCTACCATCACCTCCTCATCACCTCTGTTCCCTTTACCGACATGCCCATTATAGTCTCCCCCAATCACCAATCATTAATTTCTAGGTACACCATCTACAACTTCATCTAACTCACTCCAGAATCTTTCCTTCTTCTCCATCTCACAGAACTGGAACGCTAACCCTAAGGCCTCCCCACCCTACATAATTACCTGACTTTACAATCTTGTGGCTGAAAGAGCACAAAACTGTAAGAAGGTTATTATAATAGCAAATGGGGACTATATTTGAAATGGGATAAATCAAAAAGCACCCACGAATCTGAAATTTTTGATGATTCCGAATATTTAGACCCAGTAAACCGGCTCACTGTGATTACATATAGTATTGCTGATGTGCATGTCCTTCCACTGGCTTAAATCCCACCTTAGGTAACGATGTAAAAGCTAATTATCCTTAAATTATCTACCTTTATCATAATTAAGTGCTGCAATCAATTAAACACCCCTGGAGCATAAAGCTTAACGCACCTGGACAAAGTCAGAACTGATATTACTTTAACTAGAACATTAAACATGAACCAACGTATCCACCGTCTGCAAATAACCATTAACACTAAAATATAAATCATGCATGACGAGAATCACTTCAAATGTAGGGATTATTGATAGTATAAAGTTTTGGTGCTCATGCGAGACCATCCATTTCCACTGCAGCTGTCAGATTGTCGATATGAAACGTTTTCAGAGTTCATCTTTACTGGAGATAAGCCTGAGCAGAAAGCAAAAAGCTGAAAAATAAAGCCTTATGGAGAGTACACTGTAAAAAAAAAATATCTTGACAAGTAAAAAAAAATCTTCATCGCTTCATCTAATCATTTTATTTCTTTAAACTGTATTTTTTTAAACATATAAGATTATTAAGCCTATGTCTAGATATTTATAATTGACTTCAGGCTTCAAACTCTCATTCTATTGGCAGACAGTTTTGCTTATGACAAGCATTAATTCCTGAAGAATGTCTTCATGGACCTCGCTTTGTGCACAGGGACATTGTAATGCTGGGACAGATTCGGGTTTCTTAAATCCTTCCAAGGAAAAACTGTAATGCAACTGTGAACAAAGGCATTCTAGACAATTGTGTTCAACTTTGTGGCATCATTTTGGACAAGACACACATAAGGGTGTGACGGTCAGGTGTCCACATACACATGTGTTGTTCCCCCTTTTGCAGCCAAAACAGTCCTGACCCGTACAGTATTAACTTCTTTAGCAGTCTGAGCTTCAGTAGCTCGTATGTTGGATCGGACCACACGGGCCCGCATTCACTCCCCTCCACTTCCTTCCTTGGACCACTTTTGATAGATACTGACCATTGCAGACATCCCATAAGAGCTGCAGTTTTGGAGATGCTCTGACCCATCACAATTTGGGCCCATTTTTCTTGCTTCTAACATGTCAACTTTGAGAAAAAATGTTCACTTGCTGCCTAATATATCACTCCCAATAACAGGTGCCATTATGAAGAGATAATCAGTGTTATTCACTTCAATGGTCATAATGTTATAATGTCATAATGTTATGCCTGGTCAGTGTACATATGGTCATAGTTTACATTATTGCAAACACTTTTTTTTCCACACTAAAGAATTTAGCCTACATTGTTTGTCGGTTTAAAATACTAATTTTTCTTTCCTTCTGCACTGCTTGTGTTCGTACATCTATATGTCCCATTGGAGTCTCCCAATACACAGCATTACTAAACCAAAGCAGTAAAATCAAGCACTTCAAAAAATTAGGTCAGCCATCATGTTTTATTAGAAAAGAATAAATATCTTTACACAACACTAAGCTATTTTTAGGTAAAATATAAACTGTTGTAACAAAAACTAGATTATGTAATATGTCTAAAATATACATTACATAGAAAATTTTACATAATGAGAATAAATCACAAAAGCAAAAAGGACAGCAAATTGCATGGCACCTCTGCGTCTCAAGAGAAGTAAACAAAAAAATCCTGTAGTGATGTTCCATATTTCCCTACATTGCTTTAAATGAGCCAATAGAAGACCCAACAGCCGAGCATCACCCAGTGACTGGCCCAGTTTAGCTCTGACCATGTTTGAATAGTGTGACTAGCCAAGTATCCCTGAAAGACAAGAATAAAAGGTCAGACTTTTTAGATGAATTATTTACATAATATTTCTCAACAGCTTGGTAGTCATTTATCATTCGGTCTTAACTACTACTATGTAGTGCATGTACAGTGCCTGTCAAAAGACACTTGTACCTTTTGGTTCTATTCAGCAAACTATGGTATGAAGATTCAAATATAAAATGTACAGACGTTAAACTTTTTCATCGAAAAATCCTCCTTTAGCATGAACACCTTTACCATTTTGCCATCTGGACAGTTTCACCAAACAGTCAGCTGAAATACTTTGCCTCTTGTAAAACTTGCCAAAGGTGTTCTTCACTAGGAAATTTTATTCAGACCTTCTGATTGAGTTCAACCCAGAGCAGTTTAAGATGAATTAGGTCTAGTGACTAGGCAGGTCATACCATAATAGAGAACCCTCCAGCCAACTGGTTGCTCTCTAAATAAGGCTTGCAGCACTTTGGATCATTGTCTTGCTGTATGGTGAAGTCCCAAACCATTAAGCTTCCACCTCCATGTTTGACATTTGTGAGGCAGTCTGCTCTCTCTCTCTCTCTCTCTCTCTCTCTCTCTCTCCTGTACTCCATCTTACATAAGTTCTTTTGTTAGAGCCAAAAATGTCTAATTTGGACTCATCTGTCTAAAGAATCATTTCTATTCATTCACTGTCCAATTCTTGTGTTATTGCTTTTTACCTAGTTTGTTGCATATAAACAAAATGAACACGAATGTGTCTCAAATACCATAAAAGTTATGTTTTGGAACATTTGCTAGGCACTATACATCATAAGCAATTCACAATGCTCTGTTGTGATGTTGGATAAGATCGAACCTTTTCATCCTCAGCATCCAGATCAAAGAGTGAGCCCAGATATGTCAGGTGAAAGATGGACAATGTGCTGAAGAACAGATTAATCCCATACACCCACACATTCTAGATCAAAAGACAACACACATACTTAAATTAAAATGAGGTAAATCAAACAGAAGTAATCAGTGTCACATCTTGCAAATGTTTTATGCAGCAAATACAATGCAAGTTATATAGGCAAACTTACACATTACACATAAACTTACACACCATTCAAATATTTAACTGAAATGAATTGTTTTGTTTCTTGTTAATATATCTAAATATTTCTTGCACTAACTCATATTTTTCAACGCTATGTATGGATGAAACAAGCATTATGTAATGCATGTGCATCTTTTCATCTATCTTTAACAAAAATGATTTAATGTGTTCATTTGACTACAGTTAAGATTTATATATATATATATATATATATATATATATATATATATATATATATATATATATACACACACACACACACACACACACACATACACACACACACACACACACACACACACACACACACACACACTTGCACATATTATATGCAATTTGTTTATGCTGAAGTGTGTGATTTGTTGCAGGGTTATTACTAATGCAGAAACACTCAGATAAAGGAACCTAAATATATAAAAATCTTATTTAAATATATGCTTCATTCTCACAAAATTGAAGAACTACACCGTACTATTAGTTGTTGCTGGTGTGTTCCTTTAGTATACATTTAAAAATAAACCACTGCTGTACTTATATTTGCATTGCTGTAAAATATATAACGATTTTTAACAACCTTAAAAGATTAATTCTAAAAGATAATTATAGGTACACCACAAAAAAAATAAATAAATAAATAAAAAAAGGGTACATAGCTTGTTGGTATCGCATTTATGGCATTAGTCAAGCAACAAGGAAAAGTACAATACTGTATATATATATATATATATATATATATATATATATATATATATATATATATATATATATATATATATATATATAAGTGCTTGAGTTTCTAAATTGATTCTTAATCCATGCTCACAATCAACATTCATCCTAACAAACTACACTTTACCTTTTTGTTCCGATGCTGGCAGTCATTTAGACAGCGCTTTGACAGTATACAGGCACTGAAAATGGCTGCGAGTCTCTTTCTAAGAACTAAAAAAAAGAGAGCAATCACATTTGTACATGGAGCATACTCAGAATGGGGTTTGCATGGAATAAAGTGAGTAAAGTGGGTGTTTTACCATGCTCCACATATGTGATAAATCCCAGAGACAAAAGCACTGCTCCTAGATGAAAGCTGAGGCCCTGCAAAGGAGTAAAGTAGGTGCATGATTAACGGTTTTAAAGTCCTTCTGGTGTTTGCAAATTCTGAAATTTCACCACTAGGAGTCTCTATCTGCACAGCTGTAAAACCTAACTATGCGTCAGACGGTGAAATATTAAGTCACGACTCCACACGAAGCCTGTCTTTCATTTGATGTCATCATCACATATCTCATTGATTAGAAGCCTGAATCCAACCTGCTGCACACAACACAATGTCATTTACTAGTTACAAAATAAATGTAATTTGCTAAATATTTCCCGAATTCCCATTTACCAAAGAATGTAGCTAAATTCTAATACCCATCAATAACTATTAAGGTTTGATTAATATTTTATATCTGGAGGTCTAACTACAATAATACTATTATTGCTTCTAACCACTTTCATCTACTACTACTGTTATTAATCAATTAATGAAAAGATCATTTGTTAAATGTTATAAATGTAAATAATATTGTGGCAAATTAACACATACACACATACGATTACTTATAATCATGTAATCATTGATCATATTTATTGCTACAGATTCAAGCCTATGATCGACTAGGTTAAAGTTAATAATCCATGTGTTCAAACTTAAAATAAATAAATAAATAAATAAACCCTCTACTTTTAGTTGTCTCCCGCTCTTTTGTGCAGTTGATTGAACAATGTGTCAGTCTACCAACTACAAACATTTTGTCAAACACATTTTTACGGGAAAAACAGCATTTATTTTCATTACACCTATAAATCCCCTACCAAAATGACCAGAAGATATTGGCCCATTGGACATTCACAAGGCAATGTGAATTTACTGCAATGGGCTCACAGCCTCACTATATTTCATTATGAAGGCTAAATACTAGGCTTATATACACTAGGCTTTTTTGAAGACATGAGGAACTCTGATATAAGTTCACATCAATATGTAAATAATAAAGTAAGCACTGATTCCATACTCACATGTAATAGAGCACTAGCAGTGTACGTCACCAAAATGGCAGGAAAAGTACCAAGCTTCAATGCACTTTTGAAGACATCTGTGCAAATTCAAGTCAAGCAATCATAAATGAATCCACAGCTCAGGGTAATGATGTGTACATCATACACAAACAGCTTCTACAAAACTTATCGGTTTTTAGCTTTTTGGGACACTTACATTTGTTCAGCCAAAGGGACATAGGCAAATTCCAAGATGTCACCACTTCCACCATAGATCTAGGCAATTCAACATTGAGAGGCTTTGCCACTGTAATATCCCTACAAATATAATGATTAGGATGAATACTTAATCGTGATTTAGCCAAAAGCCCTCAATTTCCTATTACAGTCATGCAAACATCACATGCTCTCCTGTTAAGCTTTATAATATTACATCATTTACTATTGTTTACGGCATGGTAATGTAAAGCAACAAGGGAAATAAATCCACACAGAACATTGCTTATCGAAAATTGAGAATCAAAATGTGATCAATAGTACAAGTGATTTATTATTACATACTGAATTAACTTTTTGGTTTAAACTTACTTCATAGAGGGTTTTTTTTTTCTGGTTTCACTATTTTTGCGATTTCCCAAATTACCCACAGTGCCATCTAACTACCTGTTTATGCCATTTGACTATCAGCTAGAAAATGAGGCAGCGCTTTAGTCCTTTAGACTGCTGTTTTCTGACTTTCTCATTGGTACACTTTGCTCAAGAGGAAGCTGAAGTCAGTTGTTTGCTGCCTCTATTAGATATACTAATATGTAACCAATGGAAAATAAGTGAGCTCTTCCTTTTTTTTTCCCCGAAGCTGAAATGTTTGAAATTGCTGATGTTTTTAATTTCTCCTACTAAATGTCACTTTAAACACATCACAAATATTTAAGCCATATATTATATTTTATATATATAAAAAAACCAAAAAGGAGTTCTCACTAACCATTTGATGTTGTCTTTATGCTCAGAAAATCCAGCCCCAGCCATAACCATGGTTGTTTCACTCAGATAGCTAACAAAGTAGTTACTGAAGTGGAAGGACATGGCGTTTTCATAGGCATGAAGCCATCTAATGACAAAAAACATGATTTGTTTTATTGTCAACATATTCTGCCAGTGCTTTGTACTTTCACAACAACTGACCTATGAGGTAGTCCATCCACATATATGGGAATGAAGTAAGGAAAGAGATACGGAGCGATGCAGGTGGAGATGACGAGACATATTTGACTCTTCATAAAGCTTAAAGCAAGTTTTGCAAACCAGGCAGCACTCTGCAAAACAGGAATTTAAAAACCATATTTACTTCCAATAACCAAAACCTTCACACATTCCAGCACAAAGCCAAGAAAATGTAGGCAAAGTCTATTACCATTTTACGGCCACACACAGCATCTCTGTAACTGCTGAAGCTAATCCATGGGCCAAAGATGACTGTTCCTGCAAAGCATATGTACCCTAGGAAATCGAGCATTGAAGGAAAGGAGGACACCACCCCTCTGTCAAGGTCAAACGCCAGAGAAATGGCCTTCATGGCCACCACCATCTGAGAGCCTGGATTCATAAATCATAGCGTATTAAAGAAATAAAAATGTCAAAAATGCCCCACCTCATAACAGGAAAATCACATGAATTGATGTAACTCAACACAAGTTTTACTCACCCCTCATCTTATGCCAAGTTTCCGCATCTATCATATGCAGCTCTCTATGAGTGGGGAAAAAGTATTTACATTTCATCACAATAATAATTATGTCAAGGTATTGTAAGAAATTACCCTACACATCACTCTGGGTCATTTTAAATAAGGAATAAAGATGCAACAATGTCTCAGAACTAAAAATCAACATTGAAGCGCTATTTAGCACATACCCCATGAGCATGTAGATAAGGATAGCCATGGAAAGGAAAACTCCACGGTTGCTGGACCTTCGGCAGAGGAAGAGAATGAGGTAGCAGACGAGGCTGAGTGTGATCACCCATATCATGTTTAGCTCAAAGAACACATAGAGCACATAAAGGCCACTGGCCAATGAACTCAGATGCTTCACGTGAAAGGACAAGCCTGCAGAAAAATACAATTGGGGTTTAGTGCACATCTTTACACTGCTACAATTAGTCACGCTCCTTAAGATCTCAAAACTCTGGACTTCTAGTAGTTCCTAGAATAGCAAAGTCCACTATAGGTGGTAGAGCATTTTCACATTTAGCTCCTAAACTTTGGAATAGTCTTCCTGACAGTGTTCGGAGCTCAGATACACTCTCCCAGTTTAAGTGCAGATTAAACATGTATCTTTTTAGCAAAGCCTACACATAATACATCATAAATCCTAACCTTGTGCTCCAGTACATCTGATCACATGCACATTATAAGCTTGTGCTTGTTAATATCATGAGGAGCAGCTACGCTAATTTTTCTCCACCGCTTCTCTTTCTCTAACCATCCCGAGGCATCCCGTGGTATCCCGTGGTTGCGCCAGCTCCAGTCGCCTGAAAGATCTAGGGACGTACCAGCGCCAACTGGATCCCACTTCATGTAGAGTTTGGACATTGGACTTATTTGACTGTATAAAGGCTCTGGCATGGAGAAGCTGGTGTTGGATCTGTGATGATCTCAAATGTTGAGCTATTTTATGAGTTGCTCAGTAGCTCCTGGTTTCATAATCTCAGATGACTGTATAAGACTGTAGAAAAGACATTACACACAATCTTATATTCTGGTGCTCCTGGTGGTTCTTACTCTACTGTGTATTGTATTGTTTTAAAGACTAATCACTCTTGATATCACCCAAATGAGAATGGATTCCCCTCTCGAGTCTGGTTCCTCTCAAGATTTCTTCCTCATAACATCTAAGGGTAGTTTTTCTTTGCCACAGTTGCCATGGCTGATCATAAATACACATCGTTCACCTTAACTGTTAAATTCTGTAAAGCTGCATTGAGACAATGTCCGCTTGTGAAAAGCGCAATAGAAATAAATTTGATTTGACAAAAGAAATATACCTATACAAATGAAAAATTCAACCTTTTAGAACACCTGCTGCACTTAATCAAGAAAATGCAGGTCATTTGTCAAGATGGATACAAATTATTATATATATATATATACACACACACACACACACACACACACACACACACACACACACACACACACACACACACACACACACACACACACACACAAATATTATAATTTTACATCAAACAAATTGCAAGATAAATCCATAAAATTCAGACAAATCAGACTAGCAATTCAATTAGGACAAATTTAATACCGCAATAGTTATTCTTTGCTGGTAAATGCCTATGGACTACAATAGCTGTGTTGTAATTTGGAGGATTTTTAGTTTGGTTCGAACAAGAATAATAAATGATGTCAACTGTCTGATGTATCAGACAATCCTAATGGAAAAGATTACAATTAGAGAAATTAATTTACATGTTCTAAATCAGCATTTTGAAAGAGATTTTAGTACAAGAATAAGAGTCCAGCAATTTAAGTCCATATTGGAAGCGGTTACAGTGGTTCATTTTCTGGTCTAGTAATTAGAAGATTATGAAGCCAAAGATTGCCAGAAATCCACTGTTAGGCCCCCGATCAAGGCTGTTATTCTCCAATTGCTCATTTTTTGGTAAGAGTGTATCCAAAAAGAATACATGTAAATGGGTTCTGTAGCTCACCCAGTCTGCAGATGATGCGGCAGAGGCAGCAGACAAGCAGCAGCTGCCACACCTGTTCCAGGCCTTGCCAAGCTGTAGGCACAACACAACCCTCAGCAAGAAACCACAAGAACTCCTGCCTGCCAAATGACTCCATGGCAACCTGCAGAGAATTTTGTTAAACACACACACACACAGAGTGAGAAAGGTGTAGAGCAGCCTGCTTTCAGTGACTCAGACTTAATATGTGGAATTGTTGTACAAGCCAAAAAAACCCTCTTTTAATATATATATATATATATATATATATATATATATATATATATATATATATATATATATATACAGGAGTGCAGAATTATTAGGCAAATGAGTATTTTGACCACATCATCCTCGTTATGCATGTTGTCTTACTCCAAGCTGTATAGGCTGGAAAGCCTACTACCAATTAAGCATATTAGGTGATGTGCATCTCTGTAATGAGAAGGGTGTGGTCTAATGACATCAACACCCTATATCAGGTGTGCATAATTATTAGGCAACTTCCTTTCCTTTGGCAAAATGGGTCAAAAGAAGGACTTGACAGGCTCAGAAAAGTCAAAAATAGTGAGATATATTGCAGAGGATGCAGCAGTCTTAAAATAGCCAAGCTTCTGAGCGTGATCATCGAACAATCAAGCGTTTCATTCAAAATAGTCGACAGGGTCGCAAGAAGCGTGTGGAAAAACCAAGGTGCAAAATAACTGCCCGTGAACTGAGAAAAGTCAAGCGTGCAGCTGCCAAGATGCCACTTGCCACCAGTTTGGCCATATTTCAGAGCTGCAACATCACTGGGTGCCCAAAAGCACAAGGTGTGCAATACTCAGAGACATGGCCAAGGTAAGAAAGGCAGAAAGTCGACCACCACTGAACAAGACACACAAGCTGAAAGCGTCAAGACTGGGCCAAGAAATATCTCAAGACTGATTTTCTAAGGTTTTATGGACTGATGAAATGAGTGAGTCTTGATGGGCCAGATGGATGGGCCCGTGGCTGGATTGGTAAAGGGCAGAGAGCTCCAGTCCGACTCAGGCGCCAGCAAGGTGGAGGTGGAGTACTGGTTTGGGCTGGTATCATCAAAGATGAGCTTGTGGGGCCTTTTCGGGTTGAGGATGGAGTCAAGCTGAACTCCCAGTCCTACTGCCAGTTTCTGGAAGACACCTTCTTCAAGCAGTGGTACAGGAAGAAGTCTGCATCCTTCAAGAAAAACATGATTTTCATGCAGGACAATGCTCCATCACACACGTCCAAGTACTCCACAGCGTGGCTGGCAAGAAAGGGTATAAAGAAGAAAATCTAATGATATGGCCTCCTTGTTCACCTGATCTGAACCCCATTGAGAACCTGTGGTCCATCATCAAATGTGCGATTTACAAGGAGGAAAACAGTACACCTCTCTGAACAGTGTCTGGGAGGCTGTGGTTGCTGCTGCAATGTTGATGGTGAACAGATCAAAACACTGACAGAATCCATGGATGGCAGGCTTTTGAGTGTCCTTGCAAAGAAAGGTGGCTATATTGGTCACTGATTTGTTTTGTTTGGTTTTGAATGTCAGAAATGTATATTTGTGAATGTTGAGATGTTATATTGGTTTCACTGGTAAAATAAATAATTGAAATGGGTATGAATTTGTTTTTGTTAAGTTGCCTAATAATTATGCACAGTAATAGTCACCTGCACACACAGATATCCCCTAAAATAGCTAAAACTAAAAACTACTTCCAAAAATATTCAGCTTTGATATTAATGAGTTTTTTGTGTTCATTGAGAACATGGTTGTTGTTCAAATTAAATCCTCAAATAAAATTAATCCTCAAAATACAACTTGCCTAATAATTCTGCACTCCTGTATATATATATATATATATATATATATATATATATATACACACACACACACACACACACACACACGTCAGGCCAAACCAGCCAGATGTTAACATCAACATGCACATATAAATTGCATTTAATTTGAATGAATGTTTAACAAGCTTTTTATTCCCCACATATTTGTCCTATACTTTTCGTTTGAAATCATTTGCCTCAAATCTTTACATGGATGACACAAAAAAAACCTATTAATAAAAAAAAACAAAAAGTCAAGTTTACAAGCCCAATACACAGTTTAATCAAATCTACAAGGCTCTGGAACTGTGCTGGAGGGATAAACACTATTCTTCAATCAGATAATCTGTCAGTCGTTGGTTTGATAACTGGGTGGTTGAGAGCGCTGTCTGACATGTCATTTCAAAAGAACAAGTGCGCTCATATCATGCCTGCAAAACACATCCTACGCCAGAACACAACCACCAGACTTTTCTTAGTGTTTAACCCATGTGCTCTGTTGCTACTTAGCAACAGATGAACTATTCAGGGGTCAAATTGATTTTGAGCAGCTGATACAGATTGTAATATTTGAAATCAATGCTGAATAGAGGGGGGGGGAAGCAAAAACAAGCAAAACCACTTCATGCTCCTACCAGCAAGGATTAAGATAACAATAACCGGATTAATCTATTATTTTATTATATTTATACACTCGTATCAGTTGATACACTGCCGTATTCTCTAATGTTTAGGTCAGAATAACCTAAGACAACCTGTTTAATATAAATATGATCCAAAGTATAGAAGATAAATGTTTAATAAAGAAAATGCACATATGTAATTTTATAGTGCAAACATTTTAATAGATCATTTTGACCTTTTTTCGTTTGGATTGATATTTTTAATCCACTGCTTCATACACACACACACACACACACACACACACACACACACACACACAAAAGATCTTAAACATAATAACAAAACATTGTGTGTTTAAATCTGTTTATACCATTTTAATAAGGCAGCTGTGATTTCCTTAAACTGGGATCTGCTACTGAGGAGAAGGTTGTAGGTTCAAATCTCAGGACTGCATGAGACCTTTAAGGCTGAACTGCTCAGTTCTTTGGGCTGCATTCTGCTTAACCGTACACCAGGTTTGGTAAAAGTGTTTCTCAGGATAAAATAAATGAGATCAAGTGTCAATCAGTTAATCTAATCGCACTTTTCTGTTGAATCTGAACTATTTTGGAGTAAATGAGCGCCTCATGCTTGTTGTGTCCACTGCAGGAATGTCCCTGTTTTCACCCGGGTGTTACTGAGATCTTTTCCCCCCTTCAACTTCCAGTGTAAAAAGTATAATCTAGGATAATACTAATGCTCTGCGAGCTTTGGAAAATCTTCTTTCAGCTATTAAAAATAAAAACATTCCAGAGATCAGATCAGCCAGGTTCAAGGACCAGTGTATTCATTTCAGACACTTCTCTTACCACACTTCAGCGCCGCGGTCCAATCGGGATGTCCAACCCGGAAGTGAAGTTAAGAAAATACAAAAGATTTAAAGCGCGTTATACGACCACTCCACATATGCTTTCCATGCCAGGGGGAACAACTGTACACATCTGTCCGGTTTACAGAGGTAGTAAGAAACTGGAGTATGAGCTTGAACATGGCGAATTTCAACCGAACTTGATTGCACGTCGCGGCGGAGCAGCCAATAGGTGTGAGCATACTTTCAACTTTCAACTGCAGAGCTCAGATTACACACACTGTTCCTCCTGCCTCTGGTATAATATACCACGTGTAACACACACACACACACACACACACACACACACATCACACTTACCTTTTACCTTCCATGCCTTTATTATTCCTGCTGAAAAGAAATAGAAACCCTTGTAGATTCTGGAATAGTTTAAATGGGAATGGTGCTGTTTTTAAAGAGCCTTCTGGATCATCACACACACACACACACACACTCCACATCACACTTACCTTTTACCTTCCATGCCTTTATTATTCCTGCTGAAAAGAAATAGAAACCCTTGTAGATTCTGGAAAAGTTTAAATGGAATGGTGCTGTTTTTAAAGAGCCTTCTGGATCATCACACACACACACACACACACACACACACACACACACACACACACACTCCACATCACACTTACCTTTTACCTTCCATGCCTTTATTATTCCTGCTGAAAAGAAATAGAAACCCTTGTAGATTCTGGAATAGTTTAAATGGGAATGGTGCTGTTTTTAAAGAGCCTTCTGGATCATCACACACACACACACTCCACATCACACTTACCTTTTACCTTCCATGCCTTTATTATTCCTGCTGAAAAGAAATAGAAACCCTTGTAGATTCTGGAAAAGTTTAAATGGGAATGGTGCTGTTTTTAAAGAGCCTTCTGGATCATCACACACACACACACACACACACACACACACACACACACACACACACACACACACTCCACATCACACTTACCTTTTACCTTCCATGCCTTTATTATTCCTGCTGAAAAGAAATAGAAACCCTTGTAGATTCTGTAATAGTTTAAATGGGAATGGTGCTGTTTTTAAAGAGCCTTCTGGATCATCATCACACACACACACACACACACACACACACACACACACACACACTCCACATCACACTTACTTTTTTCCTTCCACACCTTTATTATTCGTGCTCGAAGAGAAATAGAAACCCTTATAGATTCTGGAATAGTTTAAATGGTAATGGTGGTGTTTTTAAAGAGCCTTCTGGATCATCACACACACACACAAATACACACCACATCACACTTACTTTTTTCCTTCCATACCTTTATTATTCCTGCTGAAAAGAAATAGAAACCCTTATAGATTCTTGAATAGTTTGAATGGGAATGGTGGTGTTTTTATAGAGCCTTCTGGATCATCATCATCACACACACACACACACACACACACTCCACATCACACAATTTTTTTCCTTCCATATCTTTATTATTCCTGCTGAAAAATAATAGAAACCCTTATAGATTCTTAAATAGTTTGAATGGGAATGGTGGTGTTTTTAAAGAGTCTTCTGGACCATCTATTGCCTTCTATTGGTGCCATGTTATGTCAAGTGGATTCCATTAGGGACCAACCATAATAAGGACAGAAAAGCATTTTGATTCCAGTATGTTTTTTACAGTGTACACATTACTTGCATTCATTTACTAAATACAGTGCAATGATTTTTATAATAGTAAATTCAACTGTTTAATGTTTCCCAGTAGAATCCTCTGATATGCCAGACAGTTCACATTGCTATTAATTATCTCAGTGTTCTTCAAACCAAACTAAAGTTTTCTTTAAAATGCAACACAGCCATTGTAGTTCATTGGCTAGCACAGGCAAAGAATAATTATTGCGCAATTACGTTTGTTCTAATTGAATGCAATATTTCGCAATATGTATTTTTGGATTGATTTCCAACCTCATTGGGCCTCATAACTTTCATCGTTAACATTGTGTATAAAGTAAGTGTTTATCTTCAAGTGGTCATTGCGAGCTATTCTTAATTTACCAATGGAACAAACATAACGCGTAAATAAAAAACGGAATTTTTACCAATTTTTTACATTTGTATACATTACAACAAAATAATAAGATAATTAGAAGATGTTAAGGCATAGTGAGATTAACATATACACCTCTCTTGATAGTTTTGGGAAAATAATAAAGTTCCAACAAAGTGTAACTAAAAATCTAAGTTGAACAAACAAACAAAAAAGCACATACCCCCTGAGCTGAGCTAATTGAGATGAGAATAGCTATGGAAAGAAAACTTCTTAGTTCACCAATGAAGCAAAAGAAAATATATTGTATAAAGAGGCGAAACAACAAGCACAATTTCAACATTATCACCATCATCATCGTCATGAATAAGGTATAATCTCATCCCAACTCAATAGCATCTACACATCAATCAGACAGGCAGATAGACAGAAGATAGACAAGCACGTCTGGCAGCTGATGTAAAATGTGGGCTTATTTGTCTTGTGTTAAAAAATAATTTCCTGCTCAAATATTTCTTCTTACACGTATTCTTTAAAACATTTTTTAATAGGATTAAAAAAAACATTTTCTGTGTATGTGTATATATAGGTATATATGTATATGTATGTATATATACATATATATTTAGATATCTTTATATCTTTATTTATCTGCCTTTTTTCTTACTATATTTTTCTTAAATTTTGTTATTATATTTATATTTTTATTCCCCTTTTTACCCTATTTTATTCCCTCATGCCGGACCGTCGTTAAAAGCATTTCACTGCATGTCGTACCCTGTATGTATGTGTATGTGACAAATAAAATTTGATTTGATTTGATTTGATTTGATTTGATTTTTATTTTATGGATAATCTATTAAAATTTGCCAATATATATTTTTCTTATTCTTAAACATTGTATAAATCTGAAACTAATCTACACTTGCACTGCATTAAAGTGTAGCAGCCAATAGGTGTGAGCCTGAAAACGTTTAATATTCTATTAATGGCAATTTATTTGTTTGTTCATTTTCCACAGGTAGATTAAACTCACATTCTTTGCATATCATTTTGAATGTATTGAGGTTTAGATTTTGTGGCTTTCATTCAGAGTTCCTATTAAAACTAGGTCTAAAACAACTAATCACTAAAAGCGAAATGAAATGAAATTCATTGTCAACGAATGCCGTTATTGATTAGTTGGGCTGCTCAAGTTAGCGTGAGGCAAGATAACCCAGCCACCTGCGAAATGTGCGGACAGTAGAGGGTCAACCGTCAGCAGGAAAATGTGTGCATCCCAAATCATTCAATGCATGGAAACATTTGATATTAAATGCAACAAAGAAGACTGTAACCTGCAAGTTACGCAATGCAGAGTTTGTTTTGTATGACAGTACCACAGTGATGCACGAGCACATTAAAAGAAAACACACTGGTGTCACGGATGAAGCTGAAACTTCAGCACGGTAAACAAAAATTTTAGAATCCTCAGAATGTGAAAACTGTGTAGTTTAATAAAGTGCTATTGTGTAAATTGTTTGTTTGTAACCTTGGGACAGTCGCACTGGATCTGTTCTGACGTAACTCGAGAGCATCGAGTTGCACAATCAGCTCGCTCGCGACATAGTAATGGATTCAATTAAACTGATGTGAAAAAACACTTAAAATAACAGCAGCCGTCACTGTACACCAATGCATATTTCTTCCCTTTTTTTTTTTATCAAGCCTGTTAGCTTGCTGGGTTTCATTCCATTCTCCTTTTATAGCATTTGTCTACTACAACAATTATCTGAATTTAAACATGATTTATTGCAGCTTTAATATGCTCTACTATATACTATACTATGTTTAAAATGTTTGTACATTTAATTTATGCATACTGTATATCATTTAATTATTATACAAAATTGAATTAATTACATATTCCGGATGTTTATATCTTCACAACTGAACAAAATGTCAGTTTTTTTTAATCAACAAAAATTGACAGAACAAGTACCGGTACCAGAAAAATCTACTTAAGCACAGTAACAAAGTATTTGTACTTCGTTACTTCCCACCTCTGAATATAAGCTTTATGAAATGTAAAAATTAAATAACTCAATATGTGGCCTTTGTATTTCTTTTTTAAGTACACTTATACATTAATACCTTGAATTAGGGTTTCATATACTTAAATTGAAAAAACCCAAACAAAAACGGATTAATTTGAAACAATTTTCTAATCGCCTAATTTATCGATTATCATAATAATTGTTTGTTGCAGGACTAATTAAAACACTTTAATGTAACTTGTCCCCAAACACCTCCTGGGGAGAACTGGCTCATTAAAATATTTAGGAAATGGAAACCATTAGGCCATTTCCCAATAGGTGGTTTTGTTTTCCTTCCTAAGCATATAGGCAATTTAAAATGCATTTAGTTCAGGTGACCAGTCGAGTGGAATTATAAAAATAACTATTTAACAAAACCTATAAGAGCGATTATAACTTTGGTAGCATTTAATATTCCCAGCTACATCTCATGGAGATTTCAGTGGACTTCAACAATATTGTGTATGCTAATACATGCAACACAATCGACAGCCAGTCCGGAATACAATTTAGTCAACTTATTTAGAAAAATTCAAACATCAAATGAATATAGTTAAAATGATAAAATATTGTATAAATGATATGTCCAAAACATTTCACTGGCAGCATGGAGTACCTTAAGGAATTAAATACTTAAGAAAGCACTTAATTGTATTATAATTCTATTTTGTATTATAAAGAATTTAAATGCATTTGAAGATGTTGAGGTTTTCGTTGGGAGTGGCGAGGATGGACAGGATTAGAAATGAGTTTATTAGAGGGACGGCGCATGTAGGACGTTTTGGAGACAAGGTAAGGGAGGCGAGATAGAAGAATGCTGAGGATGGAGCCACCAGGAAGGAGGAAAAGAAGAAGGCCAAGAAGGAGGTTTATGGATGTGGTGAGGGAAGACATGCAGGTAGTTGGTGTGAAAGAGGCAGATGTAGAGGACAGGGTGGTATAGAGACGGATGATCCGCTGTTGGGCCCCCTAGAAGAAAGAACTGAAATGTAATACTTATTTAAGTTTATTTGGTTTCAGGCCCATCGTGAATAATTCTCAGGTCTGGGACAACCACTTATTTATGGCATTTCTCCTGGGCTCAGAAAATCGTGCCCAGTTACTGGCCGAGCTGTACAGCATATTGAGGTATTTTAGCACTGATATTTTTAGTTGTGAAAAGCTGCATCACATTGTATTTCTCTCAGGGATAATGTGAACCAGTGAAACATGGCATACAAATGTGGGAAACTGTGGCACTTGTTTCCATGGTAATTGCTCATATGACACTGCAAGATTGGTCTATATTTAGACAGTGTGCAGTAAAACCAGGTGTCTGTCCCTCTTACACTGGACATTGTCTTACCAAATAAGCAATAAAACAATATAAAAACATAGAAAGGACAACAAATCTGAAATATAACAGTTAAATCCATGCCCATTTGCAAATGTAGTATTTACTGTAGGCATCCACACAGGAATAATTGCTTAACCACATATGCCTGTGTGCGGTAATAATGAAAAATGTGCATTGCTGAAGTCTGGAGATTTTAACAAGGTGTGTTTTGCAGAGTCAGCTCTCCGGAGGTCTTCAGTGGTGAGACTGCAGTGGCACTACCTCATTGCATGGTGTCACTGTAGTGTTGCAGAGTGTAAAAAAAACACTCACTATTGAAATATTGTCTGAGCTGGATCCTTACTCTCAACCCTAGCTATTTATCCATCTGGGGCTTTGCACTAAGGCAGGGTCCCAGAATTGGATCCCTCCCCCATAGTGACCCACATGAAACAGACATGGGGTGTGATGAATTATGCCTGGCTTTCCAACATTTCTGTTTCATTTCTGTGCTCGGATCCTGAGAGAGGCTTAGCTCAGCGCTAATGGCCACCACTCTTCGACTGATTTGAAATATTAATCATGATGGAGTGTGGTGTGATGGTGATGCGAGGCATGTTTAGTGCATACAGATGCACCGCTCTGGTAAATTGTTGGGTAATTAGACAGTGCTGTACTTGGAGAAAGCATGTGGTTCAAATGCCCTGGTCTATCTGAGGGAGTGCAAATGCACTACTACATAGTGTTGTAAGTATGAAAAAAGGTCACATGCAGAAGCTCTTGGGATCATACTGTGCTGAATTTTCCTCAAAACACAGATGTAAGCATATTTTAATCTAAGCAATAAAATTTTATTTTACAAGGTGCTTTATGATTTGTTTTATTATCTATTATATACATTTGGACATCAGAGCCAATTTTATATGTGCAGGAATGAAATACACCACGCCATACACAATTATAAATTAATTTCACCAGTCCCCACCCCCTTCTCCTCCCCCATCTCTCTCTCTCTTTTCTTCACGGACATTCACTCTTCCTCTTTGATTCTCTTCTGATGTTCCCCCTCCCCCAAAAATGCACAAGATCTCTGAGCTATTTATGAGTCTGTTTTACTAAAGAGTGTACTGTTGGACTGATGCAAAGATCGCCACGTTCAAATTTTCCACATGCTGAGAACAGACAGAAAAATTGTGATATCTCTGTTGTTACAAGTGTGTGACCTCTTAAAGATCTTTTTCCAGCTTAGCTGACCTCTTTCTGAGTCATAAATCATTTTGGAGGACTTATGTCATGGTATACAGTGACTAATATATTGTACCTTTGGATATAATCAGAGAAAGAAGTTGCTGCACCTTTTATAGTAAAATTTTTGAGACCACAAATTACTGATTTTGAAACCTGCCTGTATTGGATGATTATAATATAATATATAATATAATAAAATATTGTATTGCATTAATTTGATTTGTTCAATTTTATTTTTATATATTTTATTTTTATAACATATAATATAGTATTTAATATATCATTTAACCAAGCAGGCATTTCATTTTAATGCATAAAAAAATTAAGCTGTTGTTAAAATGTTAATAATAATAACTGCGTTAATAAAAGACGAAAAACAATTTTTAATTTTGCATTTCTTCCCCCTGTACCATAATTGAACTGGACTATGAGTTAAAACCCGAGATACGAACTGAACCATGAATTGTGTGTACCGTTACACCCCTATATACACACAGTAGATATAAAAGCCTACACACCCTTATAAAATTGCAGGTTTTTCAAATATTATGACACTAATAACAACAACATAAATGTCAGAATTTTTACATCTTTCAAAAAAAGAAATATTTGATAATTGGGAACATTTTAAATGAAATGCTTAAGTCTGAACACCCTTTTATAATGGAGACTCCAACTGTCCTCAGAGTTAATCAGTCACATTCAATATTAGGCCTGTAGGTAAATGGCATACACTTAATTGTTGAAATGTACCAATCAGGAGAGGGATATAAAAGAACATCAAAGGCACATAATGCACCATGAAACACTATCAGAACCATTATCAATAAATGGAGAAAATGTGGCACCCTAGAGACAGTGCAAAGTTCAGGATGACCCTCCAAAGTTGATGAGAGGATGAGGAGAAAACACTGCAACACTGAAGGAACTAGAGGAATTTCTGGCAGGTACTGATCACTCCATATATGTGATTACAATCTCCTGTACTCTGCACAAGACAGGGTTCTGGGGTAGGGTGGCAATAAGAATATGCATGTCTGTCTGAAGTGTGCCAAAAGATTCATTCAGTCACTCCAAACCATGTCGGAAAATGTGTTATGGTCCGATGAGACGAAGGTTGAACGTTTTAGACATAATTCAAAAAGGCACAAATCCAATAAAGACCATCAGCCAAGGAACACAGTGGATGCATGGTGGGGGTAGCATTATGATTTGGGGCTGCTTTTCTTAAGATTGGCCAAGGGCACTTGTCAAGATAGATGGGAAAATGAAAAGCTTAATTTTTTTTTTTATTAATATTGTCACAAAACCTTCTGTCCTCTGTCAAAAGCTGAAAATTAGAGAAACTTTAACATTTCAACATGACAATTAACAAAGCACACATCAAAATCAATAAAGACATTGCTTCAGTAGAAGATAATCAAAGTCCTGGAATGGCCCAGCCATAGCCCCAACCTCAATCCCTTTGAAAACCTATGGCATGACCTAAAAAGAGCTGTACACAGGAAATCCCCTCACAATTTGAAAGAACTTGAACTTTTTTTGTGAGGAAAGTGAAATTTAAAAGTCTAAATGTCATGATAAATGCAAAAGGTGCTTTCACAGTATTTGTTAGGAGGGGTTTGCAGAGTTTTACAATCAAGCTGTGGTAGTTTTTTTTTATTTAAAATGTTCCCAATTTTTTAATATTTCTTTTATTGTCAAGATTTTTGTTTGTTGGAAGATCACATTATTATTTGCCTGCAAATAAATTCCCACAGAGCATCCTGCTTTTCGTCGCAATTCTTTCATGAAGACCACTTTCGGCCAGACTTCTCTGGCCAGCAGATGTCTGTAGCTGGGTCTCATTGGTTTCCGCCCAGTTCTTTGCTGATGGCACTGCTGGACATCCGGACATCCGGACATCCTATGTCTAAGGGAAGTAAGCTTGATGTCTTTAATCTCAAGCTCAAGTTCAAGTTCCGGGATTGCCCATGAGCAATGCCCTTAACCCTCTGTGCTCCAGGGCGTTGTATCACGGCTGACTAGGAGCACTGACCCCAGCTTCCAAACAAGTTGGGATTTGTGAAGAAAAGAATTTCGCTGTAATGAATATATATATATATATATATATATATATATATATATATATATATATATATATATATATATATATATATAGTTAAATTTATATAGTTGAATATATATACAGTACAGACCAAAAGTTTGGACACACCTTCTCATTCGAAGAGTTTTCTTTATTTTCATGACTATGAAAATTGTAGATTCACACTGAAGGCATCAAAACTATGAATTAACACATGTGGAATTATATATGGAATTATATACATAACAAAAAAGTGTGAAACAACTGAAAAATGTCATATTCTAGGTTCTTCAAAGTAGCCACCTTTTGCTTTGATTACTGCTTTGCACACTCTTGGCATTCTCTTGATGAGCTTCAAGAGGTAGTCACCTGAAATGGTCTTCCAATAGTCTTGAAGGAGTTCCCCCGAGAGATGCTTGGCACTTGATGGCCCTTTTGCCTTCACTCTGCGGTCTAGCTCACCCCTAAACCATCTCGATTAGGTTCAGGTCTGGTGACTGTGGAGGCCAGGTCATCTGGCGCAGCACCCCATCACTCTCCTTCTTGGTCAAATAGCCCTTGATGCCTTCAGTGTGACTCTACAATTTTCATAGTCATGAAAATAAAGAAAACTCTTTGAATGAGAAGGTGTGTCCAAACTTTTGGCCTGTACTGTATATATATATATATATATATATATATATATATATATATATATATATATATATATATATATATATATAATATAGGTTTTTTCTTTTTTGCCCAGGACTAACATATACAGTGAGGAAAATAAGTATTTGAACACCCTGCTATTTTGCAAGTTCTCCCACTTAGAAATCATGGAGGGGTCTGAAATTGTCATTGTAGGTGCATGTCCACTGTGAGAGACATAATCTAAAAAAAAAATCCAGAAATCACAATGTATGATTTTTTAACTGTTTATTTGTATGATACAGCTGCAAATAAGTATTTGAACACCTGAGAAAGTCAATGTTAATATTTGGTACAGTAGCCTTTGTTTGCAATTACAGAGGTCAAACATTTCCTGTAGTTTTTCACCAGGTTTGCACACACTGCAGGAGGGATTTTGGCCCACTCCTCCACACAGATCTTCTCTAGATCAGTCAGGTTTCTGGCCTGTCGCTGAGAAACACGGAGTTTGAGCTCCCTCCAAAGATTCTCTATTGGGTTTAGGTCTGGAGACTGGCTAGACCACGCCAGAACCTTGATATGCTTCTTACAGAGCCACTCCTTGGTTATCCTGGCTGTGTGCTTCGGGTCATTGTCATGTTGGAAGACCCAGCCTCGACCCATCTTCAATGCTCTAACTGAGGGAAGGAGGTTGTTCCCCAAAATCTCGCAATACATGGCCCCGGTCATCCTCTCCTTAATACAGTGCAGTCACCCTGTCCCATGTGCAGAAAAACACCCCAAAGCATGATGCTACCACCCCCATGCTTCACAGTAGGGATGGTGTTCTTGGGATGGTACTCATCATTCTTCTTCCTCCAAACACGTTTAGTGGAATTATGACCCAAAAGTTCTATTTTGGTCTCATCTGACCACATGACTTTCTCCCATGACTCCTCTGGATCATCCAAATGGTCATTGGCAAACTTAAGACGTGCCTGGACATGTGCTGGTTTAAGCAGGGGAACCTTCCGTGCCATGCATGATTTCAAACCATGACGTCTTAGTGTATTACCAACAGTAACCTTGGAAACGGTGGTCCCAGCTCTTTTCAGGTCATTGACCAGCTCCTCCAGTGTACTTCTGGGCTGATTTCTCACCTTCCTTAGGATCATTGAGACCCCACGGTGAGATCTTGCATGGAGCCCCAGTCCGAGTGAGATTGACAGTCATGTTTAGCTTCTTCCATTTTCTAATGATTGCTCCAACAGTGGACCTTTTTTCACCAAGCTGCTTGGCAATTTCCCCGTAGCCCTTTCCAGCCTTGTGGAGGTGTACAATTTTGTCTCTAGTGTCTTTGGACAGCTCTTTGGTCTTGGCCATGTTAGTAGTTGGATTCTTACTGATTGTATGGGGTGGACAGGTGTCTTTATGCAGCTAACGACCTCAAACAGGTGCATCTAATTTAGGATAATAAATGTAGTGGAGGTGGACATTTTAAAGGCAGACTAACAGGTCTTTGAGGGTCAGAATTCTAGCTGATAGACAGGTGTTCAAATACTTATTTGCAGCTGTATCATACAAATAAATAGTTTAAAAATCATACATTGTGATTTCTGGATTTTTTTTTTTTTTTTAGATTATGTCTCTCACAGTGGACATGCACCTACGATGACAATTTCAAACCCGCCATGATTTCTAAGTGGGAGAACTTGCAAAGCAAGCAGAGTGTTCAAATACTTATTTTAAAAGTAATTTAGTAAAAGTAAATGAGAAAATGGTGACGCAGGATGTTTTATGAATGCATTTGTTTAATTCACACTCATTTCCTGACCAATGATTTGTTGTTAGGACCATTAAAAGCTTAATTGACTGCCATTTTGGGCTTGTTTTTTATGCCCAGCAGTGTGTATCCTTGTTCACATTTGTCTGGCTTATTATATTTACTGTTATTGTCCTGATAAATTCATGCTTTTCTTCTTCCACTATCTTTTTATATTTGGCATGTTTGAGTCATCTTATCACTGAAATTGCTCTCTACATGGGATGCACTTTCTCATTGCTGGCAATTTATGTGATCTAATGAATTCTCCCCAGCAACATGTATCGCTGTTTTAATCAAATAAATACTTTTGGAAAGCCTCACTAGGGTTCCAAATGTAAAAAAATAACAACAACAACAACAAAAAAAAACAAGCACAAATTGAGTTGATATATTTTACACCAAGTATACATGTTTAAACAGAATATAGTTTCCATAGTAAAAAATAGTTTCTTAAAAGGAAACAGAAATGTAAGGCAATTGGTCAGTTTCTTGTAGTTTGACAGACTTTGACTCTGGCTAATTGGAAAAAGAGATTGACGTTCTCTTTTCTCTCTAGCCTCAGGGACTTAATCTATACCCCTACACCCACTTTGGTGCAAGCAGTCTCTTATCTTTTGTAGGTCCAGCACACATGGGTGCTCCACTCTTATTCCTCAATAACTGACATCCCTCTCTTCCATCTAGTCAGTCCACTCTGCTGCAGGGACTGTTTCTTTTGCCTCTGTAATTGCTTGTCAAATCCCATGGTGTGTGGAGCTTTGTGACATCTTTTATTAAAGGTCCCTAGTGAGGACATGCACTGCCCTAATGACCCCACTCTCCCTGTCTTTCTGTCATACCACTGCGTCCTGCTGCTTCGTGTCATTTCGGATTTCCTTTAACTTAACCAAGTATCGGGTTTGAGTTTCTAAATGATTGCCGAGAGGAAAACACTGTTTTCAATAATGAAACCTTGAGGTTAAATGTTTACACACATTTAAGCATTTCGGTGGAAAGAATATTCACCCAGTGCCTCAAGAATTAAAAAAAAAAGCACCATGTGCAGGTTCAAACCTGAAATTGAAAGCAATTCTCTTGTGCATGAGGCCCACATATGGATCAGTGACATTTCATGCAAGGCACAGTCAAGGTCGTTCATGAATAAACAGTAAACAAACAAACAAACAAATCTAAGAATGCTGGCAGACTGAAAGGACACCTTTAACAAATTTATGCTTCTCCTTTCTAGCTCTCTGGCATGCACTTTCCCTCCTCATGGAGCAGTAAATTAGTAATGAGCCTGTTGTTAAAATTCATGTAGCTGCCCTGCACTCTGCAGTCACACTCCAACTCTCTGCCTTAATGCATGTTAATACACCTGCATAGTCCACCAATTATGGTATTCAGCATGCACAAAGAGCTCAAAAGAAGGACCCAGAACTGAGGTTGTTATAATGAAAAAGCATGCATACATAATTCCATCATCTACCTGCCCAACATGGCCCATCCCCCTCTATTTCCAGTTCATTCCATTGTTTCACACCACAAGCTAAATGTAATTATTATTTGCTGTAAGCAAACTGGAAAATGGTTTTGAATGGATCTTTCACTATCTGCCTTTTCTGACACACCCAACATCTTGCTATTGACCAACTATCTCAAATGTTCAGTGCCAGGTATAATCTCTCTCTCTCTCTCTCTCTCTCTCTCTCTCTCTCTCTCTCTCTCTCTCTCAGTAGCTCCTCTATTAATCTCACTGTGTCCACAGTGTAAACTATCAGACATTTCCAAGTATTTTAGTAACAATGTCAAGATACTCAACATGTATTATACCAAAATTAATGAACAACTTCTTTGTGTTTGTGCTGCACACTTAAGTTTTTATAAGCTAGATTCTCTCTGGCACCACCATCAAATTTATTTAAACGGTCTTGTACTTAATTGAAATAATCACAATTTTTTATACACACTTTATTTCATAAATTTTCATGAGTGTTCTCTTGCTGTACTTACTGTAATCCTATATAATAGTGTTTTTTTTTTATGCAAATCCTTTTGTTCTAACATTAGAATATGATTTACTATGAAATGTAATTAACCATTTTTATATTTATTTATATGAATTAATCATTATGATTTTGTTAAAATATGCTATAGCAATAAGATTATTCTTCACTGGCAGATCGTGAGCACGCGGTATGTACAGTCTTGCTCAGAGCCCTGACATCAACCCCACTGTACACCTTGGGGATGAACTGGAACACTGACTATGTGGCATGTCTGGCATGTCTGACATCGGTGCCTGAAATCACTCATGCTCTTGTGAGTTAATAGATAAATCCATACAGCCATGCTCAGTAATTCTTTTCTTTCAAATATATATATATATATATATATATATATATATATATATATATATATATATATATATATATATATATATATATATATATGAAAGAAAAGAATTACTATATATATTGGATTTTAGATCAAAATATAAACATAAGACAATGTAACTGAATTTCAGATTTTATTTACATATTTACATCTTGAAATTTTGCAAACATGCTGATGTGTTAGAACATGAAACCACTGATTTCAGACCATAAACCTTTTTTAAAAGTTAATGCAAATATTTTAAACAATTCTTTATTGTTTGCGTGTGTGTGCATGTGTGTGTTTGGTTGTGTGGGTGTGTGTGTGTGTAATGCGTAAATAACATGTTTAATCAAATTCATATTTAACGGCACAAATTTTATTATTTAAAATTAATTTAAAAATGTATTAATTATTAATTTAATTAATGGAACAAGCGTTTCCGTTTGATCATTTGATCAAAAGAGACGAAATTAAAACTTTCAACACAACACACAATAATGAGCACAACACTAAATGAGCAAAGCTAGTAGACATCTTTCCAGAAATAAAGAGGTTATTATAACAGTAAATAGGGAGATGTTAAATGGGATGTTCAGAAAGCACATACAAATCTTATGGTCAGGTGGCCAAACTTTTGCCCATGTAGTGTGTTTACCTGGTTATCATTTACATTAAGATAAAAAAAAAATACAGGGTTATCGTTTTATTTAACTGTAGAAGGAGGTTTGCTTCAAATATGTCTGGGGTTATTGAAATGGAAGAAAAACATTTGTACATACAAAATAAACATTCCTATTTGTATTAATGCTCATGAGTGCTGCAGGAAAGCAGTGTCCTAATGTGGATTACAATTCAGTGCAATATGCATTGTGTTATAGGCCCACATGAATACTAACACTCGTATTTAGATAAGGAAGAGAGCACAGATTTGTCCCTAAGCCTATTGAGTAAGCCAGTCAAGCAGAGCTGCCAAGTCATCTTTGTTCCCACACAACGTGTGCGTTTGTGTGTGTGTGTGTGTGTGTGTGTGTGTGTGTGTGTGTGTGTGTGTGAGTGTAAACCTTTGGTGTGCGTTTACGGGGTAGATTATATTTTATTCCTTGTGGCAATGTTATGACACAAATGCTGGCTTATTGATGCTGAGTTTGTTATAAAATATCACAACATAGGTGCAGAATTGTTGTGGCACTTTAATAGGATTATGTTCAAATCAATTTGGTTAGATGTTATTTGAAACTGGTGTTTTTCTGGCGCAGCAGGTGGTATTGACCTTTAATGCCAGGCTGACCAAATGTCTCTGTATTTAAAATGATAATTTATTACTTTAAAATATTGTTTAGTCACTTTCACACCAGCCTCAGTTCCTTACTTTTGCCAGGTCAAATGAGGATGTAGAAGCATAACATAAGATTTCTATATACTGTGGAAAGAGATGTTTAAAGTTATGTTTAGTTATGACTCAGGATGCAACCGTATTCACCAACACACTGGTTTTCTCTTTTCTGGCTCTCTTCCTGTGACAGCTGTACCCATACTGTTTCAAAGTTCAACATTTTTCCATAACTATATTTATAGTTGTTGTCAAAAGTTTGGAAACACCTAGTCTTTCAAGGATTTTGAGAAACACCTAACTTTTGTTTATGCAACAAGCTAGTTAATTTTATAAGTGCCATACGTATGCTTCGGGTTATTGTCTTGTTGTATGGTTTAGTTGTCCATGATTTTCATTTATAAATATTTGGGTGTTTGGATCAGCAATTTCAAATCTATCAATAACTGAAGGACACAGTAATATTTCGGTAGTGAAATTAGGTTTATTGGATTAACAGAAAATGCGCAATATGCATCAAAACAAAATTAGACAGGTGCATAAATTTGGGCACCCTTGTCATTTTGTTGATATGAATACCTGTAACTACTTAGCACTGATTAATTGGAACACACAGTTGGTTTGGCGAGCTCATTAAGCCTTGAACTTCATAGACAGGTGCATCCCATCATGAGGTATTTGAGGTGGCCAATTGCAAGTTGTTGTTCTCTTGGGGGGGTTTCAAAACAACTCTCAAATGACCTGAAAAAGATTGTTTAACATTATGGTTAAGGCTACAAAAAGTTAGTGCAGAGATATAAGCTGTCAGTGTCCACTGTGAGGAACATAGTGAGGAAATGGAAGACCATAGGCACAGTTCTTGTAAAGGCCAGAGGTGGCAGGCCACATAAAATATTGGAGAGGCAAAGGCGAAGGATGGTGAAAACGGTCAAAAACAGACCACAGATCACCTCCAAAGACCTACAACATCAACTTGCTGCAGATGGTGTCACTGTGCATCGTTCAACAATTCAGCGCACTTTGCACAAGGAGAAGCTGTATGGGAGAGTGAGGCGAAAAGAAGCATTTTCTGCACACACGCCACAAACGGAGTCACTTGAGGTATGCAAACGCACATTTGGACAAGCCAGCTTCATTTTGGATTAAGGTGCTGTGGACTGATGAAACAAAGATTGAGTTATTTGGTCATAACAAGGGGCGTTATGCATGGCAGCAAAAGAACACAGCGTTCCAAGAAAAACACTTGCTACCCACAGTAAAATTTGGGCGAGGGTCCATCATGCTGTGGGGCTGTGTGGCCAGTGCCAGTACTGGGAATCTGGTTAAAGTTGAGGGTTGCATGGATTCCACTCAATATCAGCAGATTCTTGAGAATAATGTTGAGGAATCAGTCACAAAATTGAAGTTACGCCAGGGTTGGATTTTTCAACAAGACAAGGACTCAAAACACTGCTCAAAATCTACTCGGGCATTTATGCAGAGGAACAAGTACAATGTTCTGAAATGGCCATCCCAGTCCCAAGACCTGAATGTCATTGAACATCTGTGGGGTTGATTTGAAGTGGGCTGTCCATGCTCCGGAACCATCAAACCTAACTGAACTGGAGATGTTTTGTAAGGAGGAATGGTCCAAAATACATTCATCCAGAATCCAGACACTCATTACAGGCTGTAGGAAGCATCTAATCTGTTATTTCTGCTAAAGGAGGCCCTACTAAATATTGATGTGATTTTTCTGTTAATCCAATAAACCTCATTTCACTACTAAAATATTACTGTGTCCTTCAGTTATTTGATAGATCAAAATGAAAATGCTGATCCAAACACCCAAATATTTATAAATGAAAATCATGGACATTGTCAGGGTTCCTAAACTTTTGCATACAACTGTGGCTGCAGTCCAGACAGAATTGTATATTGTAGAAGTATGGAATAGTAGCCATGATGATTCAGCATTCCTTTCACCAATAATAAGTCTCCAACCTTCCCTGCTCCAAAATAACCTCACCCCATTACAATTCCACCTCCATTTTTAAATGGTGTGAGGCAGTCAACTAACATCTTCTCTCTTGTTCTCTGTCTTACAGAAGTTCTTCTGTTACAGCCAAACATGTGAATTTTGCTCTCATCTGTCCACAGAACTTTCTTTTAGTAAATCTTTGTTGAAATTAAGACAGGCATTATACTAAGAAAATCTACAGGTGCTCCTGATTAAAAAAATGTTTTTTATGTAAATCAAACACAAATTCTATTTAAAAAAAAAGAAAGAAAGAAAAAACCCCTGCATTTAAAATTTTCATTCCTACATGCATATATCTATATATTTGAAAAAACATTAATGCCATATAAAACAAAAATGAGCAATTAAGAAAAGAGGTTTGATTTTCAGTATCATCCACATCACTCTCAGTCTCTTCACCTGAGGTAAAAGTCTCTCTTGACATTTAATTACAAACCTCATCATTGTCTCTTCATTTATATGAACTTGCTCTTATATTGACAAGGGGAAAAAAATCACTGTTGATTTATTTCATTTGTCTGCATTTTTTATTATTAATGTCTTTTTATTAGACAATTGAAAAAATATTTTGTCTGCTGTACTTTTCTATGTGTAAGCATATTTATCATGATGTGACTGCAAATGAGCACCACAGACATTTTGACAGTCACCATACTATATAGACAAATGGTTTGTGGACATGTACTCATAATATTTGTATGTACTTTTTGAACATCCCATTCCACATTTAGTCCCCATTTGCTCCATTCTCCTGGGAAGATGTTCCACACGATTGTGGAGCATACTTGTGGAACTTTGTGCTTATTCAAACACATGTACTGATTTCGGTAAGATGAGGAGGATGCAGTCAGCGTTCCAGTTCACCTCAAAGGTCTTCAATAGGTTAGAGGTCAGAGCTCTATAGCAGACCAGATCTTCCATTCCAGCACAATGTAAACCATATCTTCATGGAGCTTGTTTGTTTACAGGGCTATTTCCATGATAGAACAGGTTTGGGTCTCCTAGTTTAAGTAAAATAAAAATGTAATACTACCGCATCCAAACACATATGACTGATTGAACCAGATCTCCCAATACTTTAGTCTGTATAGTGTATGTGTATTGATTGCGCATTTTATGCATAACTCAATCCAATCACTTGACCAAATTATGAAAAAAAAATCACATTTTAGATCCTGTTTCTGTGTGTTTAGGTGTGTTTGTATTGAATTGATAGATTTTATGTTTTGAGCGAGAGTACAACAGAAATGGGGTTATATTTGCACGATGGAAATTCAGATATCAAACAGCAACCCCCTACTACCAATAACAACAAAAACCGAAGCAATCAAAAACAGAAATGCTGTTCAGTTAACTGGTCACCCAACACCAATATAAAATCAGCCTGTGGGCTCTGTGGTTCGAGTAAATTACCACAAAAGTAAAGGGATATCAGAGAAATCAATGCCCTGTGATACTTTATATCAAAGGATGTACCGCTGGTGAGAAGATTGAAGATATATTATGGGTTAGACTTTGAGTTAAAGGTGACGAATGAAAGACGGAGAAAGCGAGAGGGAGAGAGAGAGAGCGAGCGAGCGAGAGAGAAGGAGAAAGGTAAAAGGGGTGTTTTCGTTTTATTGGTTTACGCGTGATAATCTGTGTTCCTCTGCACTAAACTGCTGCAGGGATCACAGTGAAATGGTTTTACCCGGAGTGTAGCAGTGCAGAAGGGTGGCATAGGGATAGAGCTAGATAACAAGATATCTGCAATTCACAGGGGGACACCATCACATCTAATTTAGCATGGCATTGCTGTAGGCACACAGGACTCTGTGAATAATGCTATCATCGGTTCTACCGCCTCTACCTACACGCATCCTATGTGATATAAGAGTGTTTTTTTTATACGCGGATTACTGGCCATGTAACATATAAAATATCTGTAGTGTCTTTTAGTCTGCAGCCAAATGTCCTTTGGTTAGATAGCCATTCC